>NC_090933.1:936476980-936780011 GCF_040938575.1 Ambystoma mexicanum | reverse complement strand
TCCCACCTTCCTCCAAATTTACTAATTGTACGTTTGGTCTAGGGTTCTCTGACTACTTCAACAACCACAACAGACATCAAGTGGTCATACGTACAACTGAAACCTGGATATCCCTGTGACACTGCACAGATTGTTCAATTGCACACAGACTCTGCTTCATGCATTCATGCTCCTTTAATAGACAAGAAAACTGGTGGATTAGCTTCTTGATCAAAAAGGCCAGCGCGTTTCCCTCGCCCAGCATCTGAATTTCTCCCTCCCTCCTTTCACCACAATTCAATTTAACTTCTTGCACCCATTCACCTGACTATCCTCAGTGTGTGCTCTGTCGCTGTGTTGGTTTTTGATGGCGTAGTTGCCTGGTGTGGTTCCATTTCGTTTATCCTTTCTTCGCGTTATCTCTCACGTTTTCCTGTTCTGTGGCGTGACATATTCTGTTCTCTTAAAGTTTTCTAGTTTTTGAAGCTTATGTTGTGTTTTGGGTCGTAGGAGCCCTTGCTTACCTCAGACACTTTTTTCTGAGTTTTTGTTGGGATTGTTGTTTATTTATTTTTCTTTAGTTTAGGGATCCTTTTTTGTCACGGGTTCCTTGGTGGTTTCTGTTGTCTGTAGTTATTGTCGGGTGGAGGGGGGCTGTGGGTGAGTGCGACTCAATTGGGTTCTGTTGGGTTGCAAAGTGGGTTGGGGGAAAGGTATTAACGTGACAGGACTGGGAAGTGGTTCCTGAATGCACGCTATGGTGGACTTACTCGAATTGGAGAAACAGTTGTTGGAGAAACACCTAAAAGTGGGAAAAAGCAGTCTAGGGTTAACGACTTCTACATGCAGCACTAGTGGAGTATGGGGACTTGTAAAAATTGGGATACTCTGCTGGGGAGGAATACCTAGAATTGTAGGAATCAGAAGTGGGAGAGAACACCCAGGACTGGAATACAGCTGTGGTGGAGAGGCACTCAGAGCTGAAACAGTGCTATCAGGGAAAACGCCTTGAAGAAGAGGAAAAATCAGCAAATGGAGAGAGCCCTCTAAGTGAGAGCAGCTATTGAAGTACTTCTAGGTTTACCAGCCGGCATAAAGACACACAGACTTGAGAGACCCGGCAAGCAGGAGAGGATGCCCAAATCTGAGAAACAGCAGAAGGTATAAAACACACAGACTTGAGAGACCTGGGAAGTGGGGTAAAATGGCTAAATTTGAGACAGAGCAGCTTGTATACAATGCACAGGCTTGAGAGACCTGGCAGGTGGGAGAAAAACACCTAAATTCGAGACACAGCATTTGAAAGACCTGGAATGTGGGGAGAAATGGCTAAATTCGAGACAGAGCAGCTGGTATACAATGCACAGATTTGAGAGACCTGGCAGGTGGGAAAAATGCCTACATTTGAGACACAGTCGCAGGTATAAAACCCACAGATTTGGGAGACCTTGCAAGTGGGAGAAAAACACCTAAACACGAGACAGAGCAGCTGGTGTACAATACACAGATTTGAGAGACCTAGCAAGTGGGAAAAATGCCTGCATTTGAGACACAGTCGCAGGTATAAAACACACAGATTTGGGAGACCTTGCAAGTGGGAGAAAAACACCCAAACCGGAAACACAGCAGCAGGTATAAAATACACAGATTTGAGAGACCTAGCAAGTGGGAAAAACGCCTACATTGAGACACAGCAGCAGATACAAAACATACCAACTTGAGAGACCTGGCAAGTGGGAAAACACATACATTTGAGACACAGCAGCAGATACAAAACATACAGATCTGAGAGACCTGTCAAGTGGGAAAAACACCTACATTTGGGACACAGCAGCAGGTACAAACCACACAGATTTGAGAGACCTGGCAAGTGGGAATACGCCTATATGTGAGACACAGCAGCAGGCATACAACACACAGATTTGAGAGACCTAGCAAGTGGGAAAATCGGCTAAATTTGGGACACAGCGGTGAATGGAGAACCACAACACTTGGGGTACTGGGGTGAATTCAAAACTAGATTCTAGCTGGCATATATGGGTGTGCTAGGTTTTATAGGGTAACAAGAGTGGTAGGGTTCCAATGGAGTACATTCATTGCTGCACTCCCCACCTAGACCATGCTTATCTTATCAGTAGCTGCTGGTTTACTGCTGCTGGCTCCACACGCAAACACAGGCAAACACAGACTTGATCTGCTTCTTCAGGAGATGCCCTTTGCCTTGGTGTGGGGTCTGAAGATGGCGGCTGCTGCTTGACCACCACCGTGTGGCTGAAGCGGACGCAAATATACTTTGTTGCACCCTTGCTGGGTCAAAACTCCTAGGGCACTATCCACAACAATACTGCTGCTGTGCCTAGTAGTGACGTCTGAGCCCCAGAGTGGGAGCCCTGCCCTGGCATGAGACTGCCGGTGAATCCCTCTGCTGTACAGACAGTCGGCTGGGCGAAGGAGCGGAAGCTGGGGCGTAGTTCCTGTGGCGCTGTGCCTGCACTGTCATCTGAGTGTCCCTCTGGGTCCTTGCATTGCTCGTTCATCTCAGAGCAATGCAGTGCTTTATTCTCAGTGGATCTGTTACTTGAAGCTGTCCATGTGCTTGCTCACTCTCCCTTGTGTGGTGCACACGGAGGTGGTGGAAAGAGGACGCTGACTTCCCTACTACATTACTAATAGTAGCTGCTGCCCCAGTTCATAGACTCCCCTGTGGGATGTGCACATGGAGGAGCGGCACACCCTACTGCACTCCTGTTTACCACAGCCAATACGACTTCTGGGCTCCATTTGCACTTTACATTTCTGTGCCTACACACCAGAATACAGGACAGAATATCACGATGAGTCAGGTATCCTCCTGCCTTCATGGTGGTGTGCCCAGCGGTGTGCCCTCCTGAGAGCTTGGAAGTGGGTTGAAGCGGGCCCCCTTACTGGAGGACTGGCAAAACTGTTGTTGCCTGCTTCAGTTGGAGCTTAACTGCCAACGACCGTTGGTGACCCTAAATACACTTGATCCCGGCATCCAATCTACCCCTACTGTGCACACGTGTGACAGGCTATTGTGAAATGTGGGTGCTATGCAGCATCACTGCCGGCCGACACTGCCCCTAGCAACTTGAAACCGGCTGGTGCAGAGCCACTTGGAAACTACAAATATTGGGAAGATACTTCTGCTAAATCTTACATTGGTGTGCTGCATTGCCAAGCCTTGTCTCCTTATTCCTGCTGCACCTGTTGAGGTAGAGGCCAACCCCTCCCATTGAGAGCCCTTGCATACAGGAGCAAGAAATTATGAAAGGCGGAGGGAAGAAACAGTGTTCCATGAACATGTATACTAAAACCACTACCAAGGCGCCTGAACATGCAAGCAGCGTTATGTCATCAGTCGATTCTACGGATCCAGGTGAGCACACAGCGCATCATGGCCTGTATACAGGAGGGGATCTCTGCTATCAATAACAAGTTGAACAACAAGAACAGTATGATTATCTCCATCAAATCATGACTCAAGAAATGATATCTACAGCTGACCGAGGCAGAAATCAATGTCTCTACTGCTCCCTGCTTGGGAGTGTCACAAGTGTGGGTATATTACTCCGGTCGTTCTCCGACCACTCGCCCATCTTAGTTACACACCAGTTGGATGGACTTCCTAGGCCCCAATTGCTGCTTTAAGTCCCAAGTGTTGTTGGATGTGGCCTTTGAAACTAACCTCAGGGACCATGTCCTGTTATACTTTCAGACAAATGATCGGTCAGTATCTTTGGTAGGCACACTGTTGGAGGCTTTCAAGGCCTATATTCGTGGGATTGCAATGCGGACTGAGTTCGGTATTCTCAAGACTATCCGGCGGGATATCATGGACAGCAAGGATTCACTTTGCCCTCTTAGAACAACAGTACTCCGCTCAGCCCCCTCCACCATGCTTGCACAGGTCAATGAGGAACTGGACACATTCAGGGCCCAAACAGAAAGGGAACTTCTATTCCTGGATGCTCCAGCAACAGCAAGGCGATATGTGGAGGGTGAACGACCAGGTAGGCTGCTGGCTCGAGCGAATGCGAGCTGCTGCACCCCTCTCATTAAAGACAGTTCAGGTGGCATAGTGCACACGTTATCTGATGTTAATAAAGTCTTTGAGACCTTTTATGCTGACCTATATGTGAACACGAAGGCATGCTCCCCGTCTGACATCGCTGAATTCCTCAACAATCTCCCGCTCACTCAATTGTCCCCTGAGGCAGCAGCTCAGTTACACCTCCCAATTTCCCTGGAAAGGATTGCTCGAGCAATTGATGCTTCACCTACTGGGAAAGCCCCGGGCCCCAATGGCCTTACCACTGAATTCTATAAACACTTCAGGGCCTCCCTGGTTTTCTATCTCCACACAGTGTGAACCGATGCCCTTGAGTTGCAAATGCTCCCTTCCGCCATGAGGGAGGCAGTCATCGCCGTCCTCCTGAAGCCCAATAAGCCTGCAGAGGACTGCAATTCATTCTACCCTCTTCGTTAAAAAACTCAGATGTCAAAATCTTTGCTAAGATATTAGCTATGCGTCTGCTGCCATACATGTCCTACATAAATCATCCTGACCAGTCAGGTTTTATACCTGGACAGTAAATGGCGCTCAATTTGCGCCGACTCATCAATATCCTTGCACGGATACACCCAGAAGCTCAAGCAGTGGCAGCCACACTTGACATACAAAAGACTTTTGATTCTGTCTCATGGCAATTCATGTACGCCACCTTAGAAAAGTGTACATTCGTCCCTAACTTCACAGCAGGGGTGTGCCTACTGTAAACGTCACGGTTTGCAAGAGTCTGCTCAAATGGGATGCTCTCGACCCCGTCGCACATTACCTGGGGCACATGTCAGGGCTGCCCTTTATCCTCTCTCTTATTTGCACTTACCATAGAGCCACTGGCAAATTGTATTAGGTATAAATATAGACACAGGGGCATTTAACTTTAACTTTAGTTTGTTTGTTTCTCACAAATGACTGCGCCACACTTGTTTTCAAGAAAAAAACGGGATCCGTTTAATCACATAATACCAATCTTGTGGAAAAGCCCATGTGATTACACGTGTTTCTGCATCCCATGCCTTTTTCAAATCTGGGCATTAGGTATATCAAAAACATACACTACTTTTACCATGGATATTTTCATTGCTCAGTCCATTAGATGCAAGTACCCGGGTTTAATCCCACCTCAGAGTTTGAATTGCTTGTGGCCGTGTCCTTGCGCGTCGGCTTCAGTAACTGGCACGGATGCCGAAACAAGTGTAATCCATATGGGCTTTTCCACAAGATTGGTATTAAATATTAAAACAGAGTGTGGCGCAGTCATTTGTGAGAAACAAACAAACTGTTCAGAGCGGAGGTTGGGTTTCTTTTTCCTCCTATTATCTCATAAGCGCGACACAGAACCGAAAAGATGTAGAAATAAGTCGCTGGGCAGAATAAGTTGATATCAATTAAACCCATTGAATTGAACATCGCTTTAATATATTTATAAGGCACACCAAGTGACCCTGGGGCCTACGGGCGCCAACACACAGAGTTAAGACAAACAACAAACACACATACAGTTCAGGGGAGCTATCACAACTAGGTTTAGCAGGGAGTCATTTGGATGACTGATGGGCCCGAAATCATATCCCTTTATGCGGATGATGAGATAGCTTATGTTAGAGACCCACAGATCAACCTGGATCCGATAATGTGTGATGTTCTCTCAGTTCAGGGAATTATCCGGTCTGCGTGTAAATTGCACTAAGTCGGAAATGTTTCCCCTGACGAATGCTGTGACCTAACCATATGACCTACTTAGTTTCTCTTGGGCCCCATCCAAGATGAGATACCTCAGGATAGTAGTCACCAGACAGCACGCCACTCTATCATCCCGCAACTATGCAGAATACATGTCACATCTCACTCTCAAGCTACAGACATGGGCACAGCTGCCACTGTCTATCGCATGTAGAATTGCCTTACTTCAGATGATAGTTCCTCCCATACCCATTTACTTCTTTCAGAACATACCGTTATGACTTGGAGCAGAGTTCTTTAAGCAACTGGAAGGCAGTATCCACACATTTGTTTAGCACTCTGGAGTGGTGCGCCTTAAATGGGATACCTTGTTGCTACCCTGTGCCCATGGGGGGTTTGCTGCCCCTGACTCCCGTTTATACTGGCTTGTGGTGCAGGCACACTTTGCGGCCTACTGGTTTCTACTCAACCGCATGTCAAACTCGAAAAGTACACCATGCAGGGTCAGATATCAGGTCTCTTGTGTTTCCTCCCTGTTTCGTAGACTTATGCTCATTCAACACTGCAAGTGTGACTGCTCTGGCCTGGCGGAAATTATGCAAGCTGCTGGTGGTGGCTCATCCATACTATAGTGACTTTCCCCTCTGGAATTGTATACTGACCGTCCCCAGAGTAGATGCAATGGAGAGACAGTGGACACGGGGTGGATTTAGCTTGTTGGGTAACATGTACCGGGATGGATTTTTTTTATACTGTGGATGATGTCCCTATATTTGCACAGCATAGGTCCTTGCAATAGCTCTGATACATGGGCCTGTGTAGAGCATCCAGGGGGCAGTGAGACGGATTTCCCCTGGAGCCTAAAAACAATCCCATGCTAGGGTATATAATAACTGCTCATGGTGCCCGCAGCATTGTTTCTACTTTATACAGATTGGTTCGGAGCCGGGACTCAGCATTCCTAAGTGCACTCTGATCCAAATGGGAGCGGGGTATGCATTTGGACATAACTGATGAGGTCTGGGGGGACATGTGCACGCAGAACCGGACAGTATCTTTCAATTCTCGATTTTGCCTAATACAACTCAAGGTATTGCACAGGTATCACTTCACTCCGGCTCAGCTGCACCGGTTCTCTCAAACAAACACGGGACGCTGCCCCAGATGCAGTGATGATAACTCTGGCTATTTCCACATGGTATGTGGTTGCCCTAGGCTTGGTGGGTACTGGGAGGAGGCATGTGCTATGCTGGCCAATATGTTCGATAGCAAAATTGTAGTCGCCCCGTGCGTTGCCTGTTTCATGTGTTTGATGACCTAGCGGGACCCAGGCGTAAACTTGTTAGTATATGTCTGCTACTGGTGTTGAGGGGCTTACTACTACACTGGCTTATGCCCACCATTCCGACATCCAAGCAATGGCTATGATCTGTCACCTGGGCCAACGAAAATGAGGATCAATGGGCACCCTTGCAGCCGACATGCAGCTGCTCTCGGGATGTGTGGCAGCCCTTTCAATCATTCCTACCAGGCACTCATGAAGCCCCTTAAGCAAATTGTTATATGTCTATCGCCTGTGCCTCTGACACATTCATTTTACCACATGTCTGCCTATCGCTGTTGCCACCATCAACCTGCTTCTCTATTGTTGGGTAATATTGTCCCATTGTCTTTTGTCAACTATGTTTTTATGCTATGCTTTTTCAACTATGCTTTTATTGATGATGATTGCTGTTATGTGATTCGCACGTTGTTCATTTAATATGTGTTACAAAGTGCTTTGATAAAAAAAAGTTTTAATAAAACATCTCTGAATGTGCAGTCATTGTCACTCATTACAAGTTTGGTGGTATCCCCCGGTAAATCTGGCGGGATAGAACCAAACGGTAATACCGTTACTGCGATCTGATCTGCCGGTATTACCAGCAGATTACAGGTGCCGTCAATGGTAAATTAATCCCCATTCAATGGATTTCCAGTATTTCTTGCACCTTTTGGCTGGAGATAAATGAGGTCACCCAACCGGCAAACTTGTAGCTTGGTGCTGTTGGAGGGAAAATGGTGGTAATGGATTTACATAGTTGCGAAGGCCTTAATGAAGGCCCCAGGGCATTACCTGAAGTGGTAATGCCCCCCCCCTGTGAGGGGCGTATTTCTGTTAGTACCCCGGCCCATAAAACTGGGATACTAAAAGCATTTTTCCTGTTGCGAAACGCTTGCAACAGAAAAAATAAATGTAAACAAAATGGCTGGCTGCCAGGGAAGGGCAAATGTAATCTGTTCTCCCTTTCCATGGTGGCCATTGTAAATAATAATAAAAAAAGTGAAAGTAAAAGTAAACAACAAAAAGTAAAAGTAAACAACAAAAAAGTAAACAAAGAAAATTGCCACCATGGAAATGGAGAAGGGACTACGCGTAGTGCCTTCTCGCTTTCAATGGCGGCCATAAAAAAAATGGAAAAAAGTTTTTTCAAAATGGCCGCCATGGGAAGGAGAGAAGGGACTTGTCCCTTCTACCTTTCCATGGTGACCTGTCACAGATCGGGTGTGGACACGCTGGAGACAGAAGTGATTCCAGCGCGTCTGCTCCAAAAGACGAGCAAAAAAGCAGGTGAGGGGAGCAAAGAGGGAAGGATGGGGAGGGGAGCACTTACCTGAATCCCTAGTGGGAGAAGATGGTGGCCTTCAGCTGTGAGGAGGCTCGGAGCGGGGGGTATTACCATGTGGTAATTCCCCCATTCTGACCCCTCTCATTGGCAAGGTGGCTGCCACACCCCCCCACACCGGGTACTAATAGAAAAGAATGTTTTTCAAGTGCTTGTCAAAAGATGACAGACATCTTCTGGAAAAGCATTTCAAGTTTTACTTTCTGAAACTGGAAAAGGTCACAAGGGCATTTGCTTGTTTAAAGAGAGCAGACCGAATCAAGCATTTGTCCTTGGAACACAGGTTTTTCCAAGAATACTAGCTATTCCTTGCTTCCTACATTAGTTGGTGCAGGGCCATACAAGGCTTTATGAGACAAGGTCATTCTCTTAAACCTAATCCGAGCTCTAAAAGTCTTGATTTTTAAAATGGGCGAGATGCAAGACCACTAATGGGCGTTGGTTATTATTGAGGTTCATTGATGACAGTCTTCGTTTGCCGGTCTCTCTCTCTCTCTCTCTCTCTCTCTCTCTGCCCCACCCCCCAAGGTTTGCTTTCTCTCCTGTACTCTTGATGCAATTATTGGGAGAAGGGAGATTACTCGCAATACCTTCCTTCTTCCCATATGATATTCTGATCAGACTCGGACTGGCCTATAGGGCAATAGGCCCATGGCAAAACCAAAATTGAAATTTGAGGGCCCGCTCGCAAATTATCTCCTTTACATTTTGGATATTTTGGGGTAAAATTATTGGCAAAGTACATGTAAATTGACAAAAGTGTAAGTTTTGTCAAATGCATTTTGCAACCAACTACTTTATATCACTGCCTCGACGAGTTCAACTCAATTTCAGTGGCAGTGGCAAGATCATATTCTGAGACCGGCCAATTGAATCTGGTTTGTTTGGAGTAGATTGCAATATGTTCATTATGCTGCTCTTTTTTTATTTAACCGTAAAATGTGCACATTTCTAATTACAATAGTTATTGACATTTTACACTGAATGTGCATACTAAAGATTTGCAAATAATCTCCGTACTAGAAAGTGTTTGCACACTGCAGCATAAAATCTTGAAAATGATGATTTGAATAAACAAAATCTCGGTGGGTCCGTTGACACATTGCATTATTTAAAATGTCCTATGAACCACACATTATACCACCATTCTGCAATACCAACCGCAACCTAACAGCTGACAGGAGCCAGGTGTATTCAGTGATAGCAATGCAGAAAAGGTGTAGTAGGAGCTTAGGCCCGGCCGGCCCACTTACCAGATGAGGGTCGTCTGTCCGAGTACCGGTGGTGCAGTAAAGTCACCCAGGCTAGCTCATGTAGGAATCGTACTCTAGGATGGCCGTGTCCGAGCCTGGCGGTGGCAAGGGCTGATGCCGCCAGCGCCACCTGTGCCTCTGATGACTCGGCTACTCCTGCTGGTGCTCCTGCCTCCCATGCGCACCAGCCAGGGTATTTCTTAGACCCACTGAGTCTGAGCTTGGGCGCTGGCTGGCACGCATGGGCATGCAAGTAACAAAACAAAAAAAAGAAAATGCAAGTCGGAATCGGCAGGAGGGCTCACACACGGACGTGGTGGGAGACAGACTGAAATGATTTTAAAAAACAAAAATTCTAACTTTTTTTGGATCCGTCATTTGAATAGTGATGTCATTCAGTAAAATTAAAAGAAATATAGAAGTTCTCAGTAATGCAGTATTATGTCTAGTGCTAATCAGGGTACAACACTGACTTCAGCAGCTAGAATGCATTTTTGACGTTGCTCCTACGTTGTTTCAGAGTGTGGGTAATTTAATTCAAGAAATTGTCATATATGGTTTAAATTGGTCAGGTAAATGCATGAACTATTATGTTATTTTCTCCAATATCAGCCATTTCTTGCCAATTGCTATCATTGATGGGATCACATCACTTCTCCCCAGAGGTGAACCCTTCCCTGTGAGGCTAGGGAGGGGAGCCCACTATGCAACATTATCCATAGGGGTTGCGGAAACCAGGACCTCACAGAGCGAGACTCCCCTCCTGGGGACAAAGACTCCCGTTCCGTGATGGAACTCCCTAACCTTGCCTTTGAGTCCATGAAACTAATAAACTCTGCTGAGAAGCACAAATGTATGCAATTGTAATACTCCTTCCTTTCTTCCTGTAAGTATTGATAACACCAACTGTGAAGAAGAAGATTAATGGAGTTATACAGACTACTCCTTTGACAAATACTGGAGGTACTGGGAAGATGTGGCCTCAAGTAGGCATGAAGAATACCCAATGAAAACAAACAGAGGACTGTGGCACTCCGCTGGGGTGGGACCAGCTGAGCTGAAAGAATAAAAATAGTGCAAGGACCCAGACATAGGGGAAGATGCTGGTGGAGCAAGCAAAGCAGACATGAAGCATGGCAGACATGGGAAGTTCAAACCTGGGAGCAAGAAACGCCAGACAGGGGGATGCCAACAGTAGACTGCAGAAGTCTTTTTCAGGTCAATCAAGACCAAGCCTGACTTGAAGCTGGAACACGATTGACTTTGGCGGGACCTCGTGGAGGTGGACCAAGTGGTCCATTAACCACACCGTCTGGCTGGGGACTCTGCAGATCCAAAGCACGGCAGCAGGGAGTGGACAGAGAAGCAGAGAGAACTTCCTTGGAAATGCTTTGGCACAACACCCCAGGAAGAACCGGCAACGTGGCTCCAAACAAGAAGAGGTAACAGGAGTCACAGGAGACCCGGTAGTGGATTGGGGATAGGGTGTTGAAGTTAAAGAAGACATCAGGAGTAATCTCCCTTATCTCAGTCACTGTGTTAAAAGCACTGATTATAAAGAAGGCATCAGTGGTAATCTCTCTCATCTCAGTAATTTCTTTCAAGAATACCAAAGGTAAAGAAGGCATCTGGAATAATCTCCATCATAAGTATCAAATGGGAAGAAAATATTGCGAGGAATCTCCCTTGTCTCAGTAATTGCATCAAGATTATTGAAAAGAAAGAAAGCCTCAGGAGTAATCTCCCTCATCTCAGTAATTTCACCGAGTATTGAAAAGAAAGAAAGCCTCAGGAGTAATCTCCCTCATCTCAGTAATTTCACCGAGTATTGAAAAGAAAGAAAGCCTCAGGAGTAATCTCACCCATCTCAGTAACTGCATCAAGAGTATTGGAAAGAAAGAATGCCTTAGGGTTTCTTCTGATTAAAACTATTCATCTTTGCTCAATCTATCTTTGTGGGACACCACTGCAATTTTCTGTATCAACCTCAATCTCTAGCTTATATCCATTATATTCCTGATTACCTATCTTTGGTGGGCCAACCACTCTCTTGAGCCAAACCAAATGCTGGTGCACTTCAGTAGGCATAATTACCCTCATGCGCTGATTCATATCAACCCAGAAGGGATACTAACACTGTATCACAGATTTAACTCATCAATACATTGTACAGCATCCTTGCTAATATTCAGAAGCCCTTGGGTCATGTTCATTTATCAGGTTACCTTCATCATCAGCACCCATACATACAAATTGCTTCAGTGGGGCTTGCAATTGTGCGTCCCACACATTATATATAGCAACTGTGTGGGTTTGGGACAAGCTTACTGTGGTGAATATAGAAGTGCTGCTTGCTTGCCCAGCTTACGCCTGAGCCTGTCCTTGGGTCTGTTCACTCACTGTTATTGCAATTTACGATTGCACTGCATATGTGTGCACACCATTACAGTTTAGGTGGGAAGCTCCTAAAACGTTAGTAATACCATCTCCTTGCCCTTCTTTATCTTCTTCCTCATCCCTGCCCCTGCAAGGTCCTGGGGATGTAGCAAAGTAATTGCACTTCATGGGTGGGTGAACCTGACCCATCCCTGTATTTCTGTCCCTTCTGACTTGGCTGAGTAACTTTCCTGTGATTCTTTATTTTCTGTAATTGCCTCTCAATGTCTCATTTGTATCTTTTAAACCTTTGCTTCTCAACTCTCACATTACTTACACCTTCTAGATTAAGAATGTTTCCCATTTCGCTGATGTTACTTTTTCCTTCTTTCTTCTTTAATAGATTTCCTAAAGTTGTTTATTTATTATTTTTACATTGATAAAGTGTGCTTAACCCAAAGGCATCTAGGTGCTCGTTGCAGAAGAACAAGAACAATAGCAGGAGAAAAGGTCAGTGAAAAGGGTTCATCAGGTTAGTTGAAACGTCAGGTTCTGAAGGGTTTTTTGAAGGGCCTGTAGGGAGGTTCCCCACGCAGGGAGGCAGTGACAGAAAAGCTAGAGAATCGAGCTCTCTTGTGTTTGAATCTGGGGACGATGAGATGGTGGGTGCTGGCAGAGCGCGTTGGTTTTGTGGCGGTAGGCTTTATGAATCTTTGTGAGAGGTATGGTGGAGCTGAGTTAGAGAAGAAGCGGTGAGTGATGATAAGAACTTTGAATTTGATCTGTTCCCAGACAGGGAGTCAGTGAACATTTCTTCTGGCATCAGTGATGTGACCGGATTTAGAAAGGCCAAGTGCAGCATGGAAGGGCTTTGTTCTGGATGATTTGCAGCTTGTTGATGTTCCTTTCCATAGTGCAGCTCAGGAGTGAGCTCCAGTAATCAAGTTTTGATCCGATAATGGTTCGTGCAATAGTAAGGTGGCTGTGCATGGAGAGAAAAGGTTTGCTGGAGTTTATGAGTTTGGTGGTGTGTGCTGCAGACAAGGTAATGGCATTGATGTAGCCAGGGGCGTCGCTAGGGGGGGGCTAGAGGGGCTATAGCCCCGGATAATTTGCTTGTAGCCCCGGATGATGATCACGGGGCTACAAGCAAAGGCTAGCCCCGGGCCCGAACTGTGATCGATCATCCGTTTTTTGCCACTGCCCTGCACTGCAGTGCTGTGGGGGAAAGGCGGGTGGACGGCAGTGGCACTGTGTGCAGATTGATGCAGAAAATGAATCAGGCAGGCCAGGAGGCAGTACAGCCAGCAACGCTCGTTCGTGATTTATTGAATAAAAAAAATGTGAGTACATGATTCGAACATCATGGCTGCTAGCTGCCTCCTGGCCCGCTACTCGTGCTGGTGCTGACTTGACAGTCTGCGCTTGCGCAACAGCAGCAGGGAGCAGCCGAGCCACCGCCCACCCAGGCACAAATGCACGTGCCCTGGGTCTTCCCTGCATGCGCTGCGCACTTGCAGTATCAGGTCACGCCCAGCCCCGTGCTAGTCGCCAGCGCCACCCATCTACACCTGTGTCTGTTTGTGACCACTGACCCGGACCCCCCCAGCCGTGTCACTGTGCTCCCGGCCCCCACCCCTGTGAAGCTGCCTGCCTAGTGCTTACTCCGGGACCAAACCGAAGGTAGGTGACTGTTGACGTGACCAAACGAACGTCAATACAGTAGAATGGGGAGATGCGTTTGAGGGGAAAGTAATGTGTTTCTCGCATTATGTTTGAATTCTACCATGTGTTCTGGAATGCGAATTGCTGGAACCTGCACGTTTCACTTTGCTTTCATTGCTTTGCGAATCTAAACATATGGTAGCTGAGTGGGGTAATGCTTATGCTTAGCCTGTAGTATGATGCACCTTCAACGTGTTCGTGCCCAGTTCACTGTTATCACCTATCTGGGTTGTTGTATGTTTGTACAGTGCTTTGAACTAGGGCAGTAACTTAAGTGCTCCACATTTCACTTATAACGGCTCGCTTGTGTTCAGTGTCCTCTTCCGTTTGATAACTCCATCTCCTCCTTCTCCCATGTTCTCTCTGCGCAGCATTTTGGGTCCTCTGTACCCCCTCACCCGTTGCTGCTTCCCTCTTGCCACGCTCATTCTCCTGCCACTCTCAGTGCCCACTTACTCCCGTCCCGTCTACTTCTCTGTTTTTCTCTGCCCTCTTCCTTCACGGTATCCACCTGCCCCCGATGTCCACCCGTGTCTCTTTGGTCTTGGTCTGGGTGGTGGGTGAATGGGAGGTGAGAGGCCTTGGTGCTATGGGGGCGATGGGTGGATGGGGGCGAGAGGCCTTGCTGCTGTGGGTGGTGAGTGGATGGGGGGCGGGAGGCCTTGCTGCTGTAGGTGGTGGGTGGATGGGTGGCGAGAGGCCTTGCTGCTGTAGGTGGTGGGCGGATGGGAGGCGAGAGGCCTTGCTGCTGTAGGTGGTGGGTGGATGGGAGGCGAGGGGCCTTGCTGCTGAGGGCTAGTGAGTGGAGGCCGAGGTGGGATGGGGCGAGATTTATTGGTGCTGAGGGCTAGTGACTGGAGGCGAGAGGTCTTGGTGCTGTGGGTGATGGGTGGATGGGAGGTGAGAGGTCTTGGTGCTGTGGGTGGTGGGTGGATGGGAGACGAGAGGCCTTGCTGCTGTGGGTGAATGGGAGGCGAGAGGCCTTGCTGCTGTGGGTGGTGGGTGGATGGGAGGCGAGAGGCCTTGCTGCTGTGGGTGGTGGATGGTGGGTGGATGGGGGGCGAGAGGCCTTGCTGCTGTAGGTGGTGGGTGGATGGGGGGCTAGAGGCCTTGCTGCTGTGGGTGGTGGGTGGATGGGAGGTGAGAGGCCTTACTGCTGTGGCTGGTGGGTGTATGGGAGGCGATAGGCCTTGCTGCTGTGGGTGGTGGGTGGATGGGAGGCGAGAGGCCTTGCTGCTGTGGGTGGCGGGTGGATGGGAGGCGAGAGGCCTTGCTATGGAGGGGGTGGGTGGATAGGGGCGAGAGGCCTTGCTGCTGTAGTTGGTGGGTGGATGGGAGGCGAGGGGCCTTGCTGCTGTGGGTGGTGGGTGGATGGGTGGCGAGGGGTCTTGCTGCTGTGGGTGGTGGGTGGATGGGAGGCGAGAGGCCTTGCTGCTGTGGGTGGTGGGTGGATGGGAGGCGAGAGGCCTTGCTGCTGTGGGTGGTGGGTGGATGGGAGGCGAGAGGCTTTGCTGCTGTAGGTGGTGGGCGGATGGGAGGCGAGAGGCCTTGCTGCTGTGGGTGGTGGGTGGATGGGAGGCGAGAGGCTTTGCTGCTGTAGGTGGTGGGCGGATGGGAGGCGAGAGGCCTTGCTGCTGTAGGTGGTGGGTGGATGGGAGGCGAGGGGCCTTGCTGCTGAGGGCTAGTGAGTGGAGGCCGAGGTGGGATGGGGCAAGATGCATTGGTGCTGAGGGCTAGTGACTGGAGGCGAGAGGTCTTGGTGCTGTGGGTGATGGGTGGATGGGAGGCGAGAGGCCTTGTTGGCACTGTCAGCCTCTGTCACTTTCCCTCAGTGTCTCTCATTGCAACGCTTGCATCTCACTCTGTCGTCTCTCGCTCCTGCACGTGCTCTCTGAACCCCTCCTCTCCACATCTGTCTCTTTCACTCTCCATCACTTCTGTTTTTCTTTCCTTCATCTTACAATCCTTCATACGTCCCCAAACCCCCTCTCCCACTCACCTGATCCTGCGGATCACTTCTATATTTATACCACTGCCCCCCACCCCCACCCTCCAAACCGCATGTTTTTGGGGCAAGCGGAGGGCATTTGTAACAGCCCATTTTCCCCTCCTTTCATTACTGCAACCCTGTAGAGAAGCCCCAATCCTCTTTGCCCCCGGTATCCCTCTTTTGGGGCTCTTTCTCGCGCCACAAACTTGTGCCCATTAGCAACCCCTCCGCCCGTGCCCCCTTGCGTGGCTCCCAGCACCCCAAAACACTCCCACACTTTAGTGTTGTGTGTAGATGTCACTCAGTCACCTTTTCTTCGTCTCTACCTCTGCGTGCTGTCAGGCCACCATTGTTATTGGTTGGTTTCTACAAACTTTCCGAATTTCCTTCCACCTGTCTTTGACCACCCGAGCAATTTATTTGTACATTGTTTTGCTAGCGAGATGTCAAGAGGAAGTGGCCACCCTATCGTGTTTCATAAAATGATTTACACCTTCGATCAACGTTATATTTATTGTAAGACTTCTGGTTTTACAACCATTTAGTGAGCGAGTGTCCTTAGACGCAGTTGAATAAACCATTCAACAGGGCGTTCTCTAGACAATAATGCGCCGTCCGGATGTAAAACAAAACACCAGAATACAAGCCAGCCCCCTTTCCCCCGCTTTGCTCCTCTACTGCACTCCCGCCCCAAAGTCATTACATCTTCGTTATTTAAACACCGTTTTGTTGCATGTACTTAAAATGTATAAGCAGATAACATAATATTTTAAACAGGAATTCATTTTCTATCTGGTGTTTTTTTGTACACTGTCTAAATGTAAGGCACTCTCCTGGATGTTGCTGCCGCAACACAGTCTATAGATCAGGGAAATTATTTTCCCACAATTTCACTCTGAATGGAAACCATAGCAAGAGCCAAAAGAACGCTTCAGTTGGTGAATGCAGCGCCCAGAGGCCATTCAAAATGCTCCGGCAGTAGAATGGAAGACGAGTGTGAACATGGAAAGAGTTAGCCGGTGGTGAAAAAGGAGGCAGCTCCCAGCTGTATTAAGTAAGGTTAGGTTACAAAGAGCTCCTTGAAGCTACTTCAATGCGCTGTAGGTGAAGACCAGAGAAGGAGGTAGGCAAAGAGATGAAGTGGTAACGTTGCGATATGATCGGCGTACCTAGACAACATAACAATACCTGCCAAATGGCGTGAGTGCATGGGAATGTAATGGGAAACTATGGTGAGAGTACCCAAGTATAGGATTGCACTATCTAGAAAATAGAATTAGCACCCGGATGAGCCAGCCAATCAGGTGGCTAGGATCGCAGGCTTGAACCGCCTGTACAAGCCCGTGTTCCAAGCCGCCTGACGGCCGGCTCCCCCTGCCGCCATCTTCCCCCATTCTTTCATTTTTACTGCAGTATGTTCTGTCCATAGTGCATTGCTACTCAATGCAACTTCATGTGAATGCAAATGGAATGAAACCACAAATGTACTTGTTTAAAAAGGTATGTTGGAAAATAAATGCTTTTCATTTGTTAGTTATGTTATGTTATACTGGGCATTTGTATCCCACCTGCTTGCTGCAGCTTATTAGTGGTACAGTATTCAGCAGCCATTTAGATCACTAAGAAACATATGTACTATGCTGGTTATTTTGGAAAAATCATGCTCAAATGTGTGTGATTTTGGCTGCATTTTTTCAAAAATGTTCTTGTGGCGGGGGAGAACGTACCCATGTATCACCCTGTTCAAGTTGAGGCTCGCTCGCTGCGCTTGCTCGCTACATAATTACATTTGTTATGTCCCACCAATTCGTAAACCCACTAGCTACCCCCTGTCAGTCCAACAACAGCAGTAAGTGACTGTATGGTTAATGTAGCAAACGGGTATCTCTCAATTGCTGCTTAAATACAATTTCTCAATCCATGCCAAGTCTTTGGCTGTCCTGTCCAAAGGCTTTTCTTTGTCATATATAACCTCATAAAGTATTACAGAGCATAGCACTACTGGATGAATGTTCAGGTTTTGGAGTGGCAAATCTTCCAAATGAAATGAGCATGACTCGCACTTTGAGCAGTATAGTTTGCAATATTAACGCTTGAAATCGCAACGTGGCGCGGCGCATACGTTCAGATCATGTAGTTATGTGAAATCCAAACTTGCAATGGGCTCTAGCCCCGGATCTTTTACAAACCTAGCAACGCCCCTGGATGTGGCGTGTTATGTTAAGGGTGGCGTCATGGTGGATACCCAGTGTTTTTACTGTAGGTGAGACTGCAATTGTGAGACCATTGATCATGAAAGCTTGGTAGGCTGGATCAGGTTTGGCAAGTAGGGTGCTAACAAGCAAGATTTCAGTTTTGTCAACATTTAGATAGAGTAAGTGGGAGGCCCTCTGGGATTGGATGGTTTCATAAATGGAGTTAAGTTTGACAGTGTCTTGTTGGTGGTTGCCAGACAGGGGTATGAGGATTTGCGTATCATCTGCATATTTTGGGCCTGATTCATGGAACATTTTCCTATGGGATTTCGCCATTATAAATTACTTCCATGAATCAGGCCCTTTGTGTATGTGCTTCCCAGTGAGTCCAGGTGATCGAAGAGGGCTCTTGTGTAGAATTGTTTGTGCTTATTTCCTTGTGTCACAGAGGTCAATGTTTCTAAATATTTGCACATATTTAGCTGATAATTGACATACATGTAGTATTCTGACGTGCCTTCTCTGGGGTACTTTGCTCCTTTGACTGTCCCTTTCCCATCCTTTCTTTTAGGCTTTCACCTTTCATGAGTGCATTATTTATTTTTTACAGAATTCCATTTTATTTGTATTTGTTTTCCCAGGAGCACTAAACTTAAGGATTTTTATTTATGTATTGATTTATTTATTTATATACAGGGGAACAATGTTCTTTTGAACACAAAAGAACGTACAATATATAAGAAATCAGATTTGATGGGAAGCAGTGAGCTTCTTACAATGGGATGAGTTTGAGGGACTTTCTGAGGGGAGTTAATGGAACACTCACCGGGGACAATACACAAGTGGACATACATAGATTAAGGACAACCAACATTTGACTTTTTTTAAGTGCGGGTAGGTGGTATGGCCAGCGATGCTCACGACGTGACCATGATGGGTGAAGGGCTAGAATCGAGGCAGGTGAAGTGAAAAACAGATGCAGGTTAGATTGGGGAAACATTTTAGCTAGCAGGCAGATGAGAGGTAGGTTAAGAGGGTAACTCAGAGGTGAGGAGGTAGGCTTTTAGTTTGGTTTTGAACAAATCCGTGTGGACTGTTTCTGGGATGCTCGGTGGAAGAGAATTCCATGCAAGTGGAGCAAGAAGAGAGAAAGAACGGAAGCAAGAGGAAGCACATGGAGGGCGAGGAGTCACAAGTGTAGTCAAGGAGGCAGAGCAGAAATTATGAGAAGGCTTATAGAGTTGGATAGAGGAGGATAGATAGAGTGGTGCCTTACCCTGGATAGATTTGTGAACCAGGAGATGACATTTACATCTGGCCCTGTTTGGCATCCTCAGCTATCCAGCCTGGTGGCGGTATGAGGAAATAGTTGTGAAGTGAGGGAGTTCAAGGAGAGTCCTGGTAGCGAAGTTAATGATCCTGTCGAGAGGACAGAAAGCATAGTTGGGGAGACCAAAGCGGATGCTGGCACAGAAGACCAGCTTAGAGAAGACAAGAGTAGTTAAGAGATGATTGGCGGTGTTGAAAGTAAGGAGATGCCTGATTTTCCTAATATTTAGGAGGTTTAGGCAAGCTGCTGTTCCAGTTTTGAAGATGAAAGTAGAAAAGGTGTGAGAAGGGACATAGATGATGCAGAGGTTTCTAGCTGAAGAAGAGAAGGGGAGAATGTGAGGTGGGAATTGGGTAGGCAGAGGAAGCGATGAGAGAGAGATTTTGGCAGTTTAATATCAGAGAGTTGTGAAGTCATCCAATATTTATGTCAGAGAGACAGTTGGAAATTTTGATAGAGAGATCCGGGGAGAGTTCAGGAAAAGAGAAGAAGATTTGGGTGTCATCTGCAAAGAGATAGTATGGGAACCCAAAGGAGTAGATTAGTGCCCCAAGAGCAGAAATGTACAGTGTAATGGACCTGAGACAGAGCCAAACTTCATTTTAAGACAAACCTGAAGACAGACTTAATATTAAGTTCTTAAAACTGGCTTCTACCCTCGGTTCCATTTTTCTAAGTGGCAGCGCTGTGCGCAACGGATTAGAGAGCAAGCAGTCTGCTACTCCCGTCATCATTTCAGCTCTGCCTGATGAATCTGAGGCACGACGGCAGCAACTGTGGAAACCTGCAGTAAAAATCCATTAAGCAATCCAGGCAGCAGAGGCACAGTCAAGATTTATTTTAGACAGCTGTGCAGAAATGGAAACTGGCAGAGAATCCCTGTTGCAAAATCATGTCCCCTGAGCTCACAAACTTCAGGGTTTTTATACGGTATTGCGCAATGTGGTTCATGCAGTAAAGTCAGTTAGCAATGAACTTCCTAACCGAACATTCATTGGGTAGTAAGCATTAAACGTCCTAAGAGAACGTCCTTCACCCTTAGGGGGCATGGCTTTGCAAACCATGGTAGACCTGAAGAGTCTGCTTTGCCTACCCTGGTGATACAAACACTGGCTCTAGCAGTTCTTAGTACTACATGTAACAGGACCTGGCCTGGTGACTAGCACACACATAACTCTCGTTCTGGTTCTCAGATAAGGAAACCTTGCTTTATTGGTGAAGTCCACGTGTCACGAGGCATACCCATACCTTGGGCAGAGACTAACATCAAGGCTGCTCAGCCTTACGGGGTCATGTTTTTCAGCCAACCAATAATATCTTCTTAAGTCTCACTCTGTGTCCCCATCTCTGCTATGGCTGTAGTTCTCATGTACATCCAGAGGTCTATGAGAAATAAATACTGTTTGCTAAGACAAAAGAAAATGAGTTAAATACACTAATATATTTCATCTAACATACTTATTCCATGTCCATGCATAAACCTCCCTGGAATAAAAGTTCCTTTCACAGTATCACAAGTCTGTTCTCAGATGTTGTCCTTCCTGAGAAAGTCACTGTGCTTCTCAAATCAAAGACCATTAATAGCAGCACAGAGCAAACAAAGGCCTTTTGTGTGCACAGATTACTGTAAGTACAGATACATATCTACACTGCGGCTTAGGGCGTCATTGAAAGTAGGCCTTACACAATCCACCCTTAATCAAACATAAAAGGGCAAAAGAACAGAAAGAGACTTGACATTTCAAGTTTGATAAGATGACATAGAAAGGGCAATGCTGTGTGCTTTTTATCTTCAGTGAACGTGAAGAGCTGACAGACCCAAAGAGGAATGATAGGAATATGTGTGGAGCTCTCTTCCATCTCTTTATAATTCAGTTTACTTACAGGGCCTTCAAGACACACAAAAAACAAAACAAATATATCTGCAACCATAACATTCGGAAATACATTCTCACTGAGTCAATTAAAAGGCCCATTAATCTTAAATGTATAGTAATTGTTTGTTTTTTATAATATGCCATGTGGAATTAACTGTTTCGGGGTGTATGGGGGAGGGAGAGGGGAAACATCCATGACCGTAGTAGTGACAGGGTTGGAGGGAGGGTGGAATGGAACAGAGGCCGACAGTACTGCAATAACAGAAATACCAGTTAGTTTCCATTATACCAGGTATACAGTCCGTACTGAATGGAAATGCTGAAATGTTGAGGAAACCAAGAAAATCACATTGTACATCATTGCATAATTATATTTTTTAAGAAACAATTACAATTGGTTATTTACACTGTGCCCAGAGAATTCTAAGCTCAGACCAAGGGATTGAACCTGTGTTGCTCCGCATCGTTTTGCTTTCAAGATCAGCTTGTTGCCCCTGAGCTATCCTCCGATACTCCTAGGCCGTACTCATTGTTGAGAAATGTTCGATCGTATACTGTTGATTGGGCACCCACTTATTTCACAAGCCGGAACAGAGCCACCGTGGTTGGTATTGAGTTAATAGTATCACCAGGAAGTCAGTAGGCTTACGAGTGGAAAGGGGGAGTGGGATGAGCCATTCCAGAATATCAGAGAGTGAAAGAGGTAAGGAGAGGGGAAGAGTTGGTGCTGCAGGATTCTCCACCACAAGCAGGAACAAACCCTGCTAAGGAAGAGGGGTGGGCAGGGTGAATGAGAGTGGTTGCAGGGGTCTCCTCATGCACTGTACAGGAGGAAGAGTGGGTGCCATACACACCGTGAGCACACTGAGTGTGAGGAATGCGACCATCCAGACGGGCGTGTGCGTTCACCTGGGCTTTTTTTAAATGTTTCAAGAAATGGAATGATGGGAGATCAACTCAGAAAATGTGTGTGGCTAATCTGCACACATTTTCCTATGCTCATCGCACAACAAACACATAGTCAAGTGTATTCCATTTAGCTGGAATATGACAGCCACAGGTACATCAAAGCATCTCAGGAAGGGGGAAGGCAACACCTTCCTGCTGCCATGGCCAGCCTAATTAAATTTCAAAGGCTCCATGGATCTGCCCTGTTCTATTGTCTAAAGTCTGTGTGGTGGCAGCGTATACTGATCAGAGTTAAATGAAAGCAGGCCTGCAAAGAGGCTTGGTCACAGAACTAACACAAGGGACAGGAAACTAACACCTCTTTGCTATGCAATGTGTCAACTTGATGTTAGCTCCCACCCCTCTGTATGAGGGGCAGTGAATATCATGTCTGGGACAACTGTTTACAGTAGGCAACCCCTGCAGGGAACCCCCTTTCAGAGGGAAGAGGTATGTGATTTGATGGAGACAGAAAGTCTGTTCTTGCTTACCAAACTTCAAGGGAGACCTGCGCTTTGATCAGGAGTCACATATAGCTGAATTAACCAGAGAGTCACTTGATCCACAACAGACAGGAAGATGGGTGTGACTTAGTAGTGCATGTTGTCTCTCCTTGCCTTTCCTGTTGCAAAGCAATCTGGTTATGACCTCACGCATAACAGAAGATTGTTGGTGTGGACCAAGGATTGGTTAATTAAGGTAGGCTCAGCCTGCACCAAAGACTGGGACCCATTTGGCTTTAAAAGAGGGTTGAGCACCTCTTTTGCCAGATCATCCGATGACTTTGAAAGGAGTAAGAAGGACCCATTTGGACCATGGCTGAAGGTACAGTCTTCCTTACAGCTTCCACCAGTGAAGTAAGGCCAGGAGTTCAAGAGGCAAGCAAGATCCCTTCCCTTACACATCTCTCAGGGAACAGGGGGAGATACCAACCTCAGAGGACCCATACAGTAGCTCCAGAACCAGTGCCCAGCCAGCACACAGCATGCCTTGCTAGGTTCTGTCAGCAAGCTTCCTAGGTGGGAAGTGCCAGAGAGTCTCTGAACAAAGGACAAGGTCAGTTCCTGCAAACACTCTCCTCAGCTTTGGGCCTTCAGGGTCATTAACTCGAGGTCGATGGAGGTACTACTAACCTGTGGGGGGCATGCGTCTGGTGCTTGAAAGGCGGTGGGATTTAGGACCAGGTAGCTCATAAGTCATGGAGTCAGGCTGTGGTGGCCTCTGACACGGTGAGGCTGGCGGATGCTTGAAACGGGTCCAGCAGGATCGGGAGGGAAGGCAGAGCTGTGCTGTTTGAACACCGTCTATCTCAAGAGGGCCTCGGCAAGAGGAGGGGGAAATGGCCTTCCAGCTCTGTGTGTGGCATCTTGCACAAAGCGGTTTACTGTCGTATGGGTGAGGGGCGATTTACAGCACATGGGGTTTCTAAAAGCACTCATATGTATTTTCATCAACATGGGATACTAGCGGGGATCATACTTTTTACATAGCATTTCACATTTACAGTTGACATACGAACATGAGGTAGTGTCAGGCAGGTGTGTATAAAGAGAGCAACACAGGTTATTGTTCACTGTTATCAGCTGTCCAGTCTTTGTACATCTCTTCATTATATACAATATCGGTTGCACATTTTTCTCTTTACCCATTCTCCATTACATTAGCAGCGAACGTTAGTCAACAAAGCACATATTACATAAATGGTTTCTACATGTTGCAAGGGTTTTCGGGGTGGGTATGGGTGCGAGGTGCCATGCCATCTATAGTTGGGGGGCTTGGTGCAGGGGTCAGGGCCTGCAGGGTTTGGGCTGGTCTCGGTTACATCCTAATGTTCCTGTTCATGGCTGGGGCAATGATGTACTGCAGCATTTCAAAAGATACCGTGTGTGCCTGGAAGGTGTTCTTAATTCTGCACAGAGTGAGATGGAGGAGGCACTGGGTGTCTGCAAGAGGCAATTCTTGCAGCATTAAAACTTTAGGTGTGCCTGAGGCATGGGGGATCAGGGAGCACACATAGCAACTTTTATTAGTTGTTCATTTGGCTGTGGAGCTCATGTCTGCATACCATTTATTCGACTGGTGTGGGTGTCTGGGATCCTCTATCGTGTCTAGTTCCAGGCCATAGTATTCGTCATATCTCTTCCTACCTGTTTCCCTCTTCCTCCTGTTTTTAAGGAATGTTTTAGCATGCTTGGCTGCGTGCAACAGGGACTCCCTCTCCCCGGCCCCCTCCTTCTCCCATTCCTCATACAGAGTCATAAACTTGTTAGCCATTTTAATATTTTCTTTCATTCTCTCTGTGGAGTAGTCATTTTCTCTGGGAGGACTGATTGTCGTTGTGGGCGGGGTAGCAGTGGTGCCATATAACCATGATATAACAGATGGTTGTCGATCATTTAGTTCATGTACACTAAAATTTGTGGTGTGGCTTTGGGGCTTCAAATGGATGGTCGGCTTGTTGTTAGTATCGTTCTGATGTTTTGCCTCGTCTGGATGTGGGCCATACCCCCATACCAGCTGAAAGCCATCCCATATTAAATAGTTACCCTCCTTAAACGGTTTGCTTACATTTTCCATGTTAGTTCCATTACCTCCCCCCTCATTTATCTCAATGCAGATAAATGCTATTATGTAATATGTTGTTAAGCCAACCATGAGTGTAAAAAATAGGATAGCACAGACAGTTAACCCACATTCGTATGAGTATGTTCGCAAATCAAAAACATTTCTACTCCTAGGGTCCCTATTGCTAATCGTTGCAGGCTGCCTGTTCGTTGCCATGGTTACTCCTATATGTTGAAACATAGAAAAGGGTGCATTAAGCATACAGTGTAATTATTTTTTGCTTTTTCCACATTCCAGTAATCCTCTAGAGTGAGAGAGAGAGAGAGAGAGAGCGAGAGAGAGAGAGAGAGAAAGATAGAGAGAGAGAGAGAGAGAGAGAGAGAGGGAGAGAGAGAGATCATTTTATGCTGCTTCACACTTTGTCATAAACATTGTTATAATACAGTTGTCGGTTCAATATATTTTGCATGCTCTTGTTTTTACATTTGTTTTATTCATGCACATTTACCCCATCAGGGCCCTCTGCACCTTCTACTGATCCCACGCTGTCATAGGCTTTTCGAACGTCTGTCAAATGTATCCAATATCTCAAACCCTTCACTTTCACCGCTGTGGGTGTGCAAAACACCACCTCGTAAGGGCCATGAAATCTTGGAGCATTCCACCTACGCACTAAGATCCTGACATATATCATTCCCCCTGGTTCCAGCTGACCTGTGGGGCTTTCTTTCTCTGGAGTGTGCCTTTCATTCTGCCCATCACTTATGAATGGTGGTTCAAGTTGTCTCGCTATCATTCGTGCTGCCTTAGTAAGTTTTGTCAGGTAGTCATTAAATTCTTCTCCGAGTACAGTTGCACTTCTGTTTGCATCTGAATGTCTACGGAGGGGTGAGAGTGCTGTGTGCATTCGTCTCCCTGTCACGATCTCATGAGGCGACAAATGGTGGTCCTTGCTTGGCTGATTCCTCCGCTCAAAAAAGGGCCAAGGGGAGACAGTGCACCCAATTTTCCTTGAGGTTGAAACACAGTTTTGAGAGTCTGCCTTTTAGTAATCCGTTGATCTTTTCTACCACACCGTTACTTTGCGGGTGATAAATCGAGCATAATTTATGTTTTATTCCTAGCAATGATGTCACTTCTTTAAAGAGATCGTTCACAAAATGTGTGCCGTTGTCGGAGCGAATTACGTCGCAAATTCCCCAGCGGGGGAATACTTCCCGCACGAGAAACTTTGCAGCGCACTTTGCATCTGGGCGGGAACAGGGACCTGCCTCTACCCATCATGAAAAGGGGCAAACTACCACTATCATGTACTTCGCTCCGTTGCATCTCACACCCATATCCGCATAGTCGATATGCAGCTCTCTGAAAGGTCCTATCGCCTTGGGTATCGTTCCCCTTAGTGTTCTCAAAGTCATGCCGGTGTTGTATATCTGGCACGTTGTGCATTCCATTGTTAGCTTGGAGAGTTGTTCCTGTAATGCTGGAATTAACCAGTTTTCTTGTATCTCGGCTGCGATGTGCTGCCTTGCGTTGTGTACTGGGAAGTGTAGCTGCTGGAATGCTACTTCTAATAACTTAGTTGGCATCACTACTTTACCTGTGTTGTTTTGCCCCCATAATAAATCAGTTGCCGACTGGCTGCATCCTCTTTTTGTCCACAACTCTTTTCGTCCTCAGCTGCCTCTTCCTGTAGCTCCAGTATTTGAGACACTGGCATGGCATTGTACCCGTCCGGGACACCTTCCTCCGCTTCTCTTCGTATTAAGTACTCACCTGTGTTTTCATTTCTTAAATATGATGCCTCCTTGGCAGCCGCGTCTGCTGCCACGTTTCCCAAAGAGACAAAGTCAGTGTTATTGGTATGGGCCTGGCATTTCACTATTGCTACCATGGTGGGTTCTTCCAATGCGTCTATGAGTTCCCTTAAAAATTCCGCATGTTGTACGGGTGAACCATCTGCCCTGTTGAACCCCCTTCTTCCCCACCTGGCAAGCCCTCCGTGTACTGTTGTGGCCATATATGCTGAATCCCTGTAAATCGTTACTGCGCATCCTTTTTTTGCTCGAAATGCTTCAATTAGTGCTACCAGTTCTGCTGCCTGTGCTGAAAAATGAGCCGGCAGTCGCTGCTGTATTAGGACCTCATACTCACCTTCTTCCATTCGCACGACTGTAACCCCCACATGTTTTTCTCCAGTTTCTGAATTTATGGAAGCTGACCCATCTATGAAAAATACCTCTTCTTCCACTAGTGCGTTCTCGATCACCACAGTTGTGCCATTGTCCTCGCCCTGATATGTTGTGCAATCATGTGCCTGGATATCCTCTACAGTGCATGGTTCTGAGATGAATCTTGCGGGGTTAACCACCTTGCATCTTACCACGTGTATATTAGCGCTTGACGGTATTACCTCATATTCGGTGGCTCTCTGTGTGGTTAATGTGCTTTTTGATCTCTCGAGTATGGCGAACAATGAGTGTTCTACATACAGTGTCAGTGAGCACCCCATTACTATGGTGGCACTTTTTTCAATAGCGAACGCGGCGGCTGCGAGAGCCTGTTCGCATCCAAAATTTCTCTGCATTACGGCGCCCAGTGTCCCACTGTAGTACGCCAGAGGCTGGTGACCTACTGACGTTTTCTGGGTTAGGACTGCTGTCATGAGTGCCCCCTTGCAGTGCGAGAATAGGTAGAACTCACGTTCATAATCTGGGGTCGCGAGTACTGGTGCGCTTGAAATGAGTTCTTTGAGTGATGTGAATGCATCGCACGTCTCTGAGTCCCACTGTATTTATGTTTTTTCCTTTTGTGCCTCTTTGAGTGCCTGGAGCAATGGGCTTGTGTATGCAGCATAGTCTAATATCCAGGCCAGACAATAGTTGCACATCCCTAGGAATTTTTGCATCTCTTTCACTGTCTTTGGTCTTCACACAGCTGAGATAGCCGCTACTCTGTCTGGGATTATTTTCTTGACATCTTTCGATATCAATTGCCCTAGGTATAGCACTTCACGTTGACAGTATTGTAACTTTTCTTTGTCCACCTTGTACCCCTTTTGGGAGAGTAATGTTAAAAGGGCTATGGATTCTTTTCTACACTCTCCCTCGTTTTTGCTGCAAATTAATAAATCGTCCACGTACTGTATTATTGTGCTGTCGGCAGTCATGTTTCCAAGATCTTATGCAATATTCTATTGAATATGCTGGGGCTTTCGCAATATCCCGGGGGCAATCTGCAGTGTTCGTACCTCCTCCCCCCTAGGGTGAATGCTGTCAGGTATCTGCACTCTTCTGCGAGTGGTATTGAGAAAAATGTGTTTTTTAAATCCACCACAGTGAAGTGAGATGCCTCTTTTGGTATGCTGCATAGGATGGATGCCGGATTTGGGACCAAAGGGAACTCTTTCTGGATGACGTCATTTAGTGGGCCTAAGTGCTGGATCATCCTCCAGGCCCCTCCTTTCGCTTTTTTGATTGGGTAAATGCAGGTGTTACACGGGGAGTTCGAGGGAACTATTATCCCCTGTGCGAGTAGAGCATTTATTGTTTCTTTTATCCCTTCCTCTGCTTCCCAGGACAGGGGGTACTATTTGACCCGGGGCATAATTGCTCCAGGCTTGAGATTGATCTTTACTGGTGTGACCCCGCATAGTAGCCCTACGTCATGGAGACCGGTCGTCCACAATTGCCAGGGCACTGACTGCATTTCATCATTAAAGAACGAAGGTGGGGTGCCCACCACTGCCATCAGCTGTACTGGCACCTGCCTTTGCTGTATCATTATTTCACAAGGGATGGCTATTTCCATGATTATTTCTCCGTCACTCTCTGAATCTGTGAAAAGCTCCTCATCTGACAGATCTTGGAGTGCAATGTCAGCGTTTATGCATAATACCGTGCGCCACTCGCAGCTGTGCATATCCATTGCAATTACAACTATTCTTTTGTCTGTGATTTGTACTGCATGTATGTCCAATGACATCACTGTTCCTGGCACTATCTCGGGGCTGGATATTGGGCGAAAGACAAATTCTGCTGGTACTCTCCATTCTAGTTTTTTCAACTCCGGGACCACCCTAGCTAATGATTGTAACCCATGAATGAACATATCTGGGTCCACGGGTATGCCGCGCACCTCTGGGAATGTCACTCCTGCATATATCACTAGCATTGCATGCATAGAACACATCCCTGGGTTGAGCACACAATCCCTCCCCTTTTTGTGAATGAGATAGTCATGTTCAATTTGCTGAGGAGATCCCTTCCCAGCAGGTTCACAGGGATTGTTCATAATACAATAGGGGTGCCCTCATTGTTTTTTCCCCCACTGTAACGTCCAAGTCTTCTGTGTGAGGAACTTCGACCACCGCCCCAGAGAACCCCTGCGTCTCCAATTTACGATTAGATAGCGGAAACCAACCTTCGCGTATGCGAAGATTTTTCGGCTCCCGAATCTACCATAAAGATGAATTGTCTGTTTTCTATCTCTGCTCATATCAATGGTTCCTCGCTTGCATTGAAGGTTGTCGATAGGATTGGACACGCAAGTGCTCTCTGTGGGCTGTCCTATGCTGGATGCCTGGTTGTTCCCCCTTGGCTGAAAACGTTACCTGAAACTACTGCTACTCCTCCATATGGGGCAGGCGCACCGTTAGATGTCGTAGTGAATGGGTTGTTTTGAGTGTGTGGTATGTGTTCACTTCTTTGTGGATGTTGTTGAGTGTGGTGTGGTCTTTCCCTGTATTGCTCTTGCCCTCTTTGGTCTTGCTGTTCTCTTCCTCCGTCCCGGGGCAAGCCGTATGGGCTCCCCGGATGGGTGTGCCCGTAATACTGATCATCTTGGTAACTCTGGTTAGGCCTGCTCCTGCATTCGCGCGAGAAATGTCTCCACCTCCCACAATTCCAAAAATGTCCTTGCCCCCCTCTGGGTCCTGGTCCCCCATTTCCGCCATTACCTCCATATCCCTGTCCACCCCCACTTCTCCCCCTGTACCCACCTCTTCTGTTGCTGGGATGCCACGCTTGTCACTGCAGTCCTCCGTACTCCTCCTGTCCATTCCGCTGTCTTTGCCCATTGTCTGCCCAGTTTGCAGCCATCCTCCCATGTATCGCTACTAGTCCCCCCTCCTCCTCCTCTGGGTCTCTGTCATGTGGGAGTGCTGCTACAGCTGCTGCAACCTTCACCAGTTTCGTTTGTACTAGCTTGGCTTCGTCTGCCAACCTCTTTTGTGCCACCTCCTCTTCTCGTTCCTTAATTCTTTTGCAATGGTGCACTATTATGCTCTGTATCTCTGGCCATCCTTTCGCTTCGATCCCTGCTATTTTGTCAAGCGCTTTTTGCACTTCTTTTGGGAGCCCTCTCTTTATTATGAAGTAAAATAACGATGTTGATTGGTGATATGGTGTACCCATTTCAGCTCTCCACATCTCCTGTACCCGAAAAATGTAATCCGTAACTTCTTCCCCATCATTCATAGTGCATTGCATTACTGACTGTAAATCTGGCGTGTCTGGGAATGTTTCCCTCAATGCATCCCAAACGCGCGCGCGCACGGTATTGAAGGCAGGGCCATCATGTCTGTCACTATCCAGTGTTATTCCTGGGAAACCTGGTTTTGCCCACACCCTGTCTGATTGGTCCCCTACTGCTGACACGAGTAAACTTTTGACATCTCCAATGGCCAGGGGCACCCCTGCAGTGTGTTTCTCAAAGGCGTATATCCACTTGCTAGCTCCACCTGATAGCGGGGGGCAGAGATTTTAATAAGTTTTCCTTATCCATCTGTGCCCAAGGTATATAATTTGGTCTCCCCGCCCCCGATGTATTAGTGGGAGTTGTAGTCATCCCTTACATCCTTTCCCAATAATCACCTTTGTTCCCTTTTTCCCCACCATGGCTATCCTTCCCGTCCTGTTTCTTAACCTCCCTGTCCACTCCTGTTCTAGTGTCCTCCCCAGTGGCGTTTTCCCTAACTCCACTATACTTCCACCTGCCGCCATTCCCAATCTCCCAGCTTCCTGCTCGTCTTCGTCTAGGTCACACCACAGCTCTTCTCTCCCATCACCTTGCACTCCTTCTCCCTCTACACTTCCTCCTATATTGTTCGTTCCTAGTTCTACTATCTGGGTGGGCTCCTCTTGTATTATGAATAGTATCTCCCCTTTCTTCCACCCTTCCTCATTTGTCTTATCTAATGGGTGGGACCGGGACAATCGTTCTGACCTTGATGTACTGGGCTCACCTTCTTCACATATGCTTTGTATCCTTAACAACTCTTCCCTTGCTATTGAGAGTCTGGAGTCTAAATCTTCTGTCAACTTACATATGTTTACCGAGGGGGTACTCACCTGCCCATTTGATCGGGGGCAGTCGTATGGCGGTGGTGCAGTTGGTCTTGTTGTGGGTGTGGGGGTGCTAGTGGGCACGTATATGGGATCACTGTATCCATCAGCGGGTGGGGGCTTATTTAGAAGTGGGTACAATCGAGTCACATCTATGACTCCCTCTTTTCCCTTGTCCTCCTAGCTACCCTCTGCTCGCGCTGATGGGGTAGCCGTGAGGGCGGGTTGATCAAGTGTGGTGTCTATTTTCTTTGGTGGAGGTATTTCCTCGAATAATCGCCATAGATCTAGTATCTCCCTCCTATTATGACATTTTTTTCTGTTGTATTTTAGGAATATGTAGGTGGCTACCATGTCCAGAACACTTTTATCAAAGGACCCTCCTTGTGGCCAGACGTGGGGGAGACCCTCCCCCTTCAGTTCCGTTACCCACTGGTCATGGTACTTAGTTATTATTTCTGCATGGCCTAGTAAACTTTAACAGATGTGCGCTAGGGGTGTCTCCGCTCCCATGCCCAGACCGATGTTACTCTGTTCTCTTGTATTAGTCTGTTCTGGCACTATGTGTGGGTCACTGTGTACATAGGACTTTAACCTCTTTTCACGTTATAATAAACAACTTGTACTTTTACTCAAAAAATGGTGCTGGTTTGTCAAATCTTACCAGGCCATACTTACAATGACCGTACCCCCCCTAGAAAAGTACTTGAAACAATGCTTTTATATAGTGTCACTTAATGACAGAAAATCACAACCATACAATGTGCACAACACACCACAGACATTCATCATATCTCAGCATACACATATAGCATTTACCCTCCCTGCCTTGCCCCTTCGCCTTCTACGACGACCCCCTCTAACCCTCACACAGCTCCCCTTTTTTGTTTTTTTTAAAGACCTTATTTCTACCCCGAGTGAGAGGAATTTAGAGAAGAATAAGAAGAAGAAAAGCTATTTGTAACGTATTTTCGGTGTCTCTTCACTCAGAAACCCTTAATTTATTTTTTCACAGTTTTACTTATTCCCAGCACTAGTCGAGATAGCACTATGCGGCGCCACCTTCTACCCCCTTACAGAGTTAGGTTCCCGTCCTCTTTTCCCTTTTCACTTTAGTGTCCTAATGGCCATATGCAAAGAAAGAGAAAGTATTAGAAGTAAGAAAGTTCTCCTTATATCCCCCACTCCCTTTCTCTTGTTTCCCTTTTTAATATCACTCGCACTTAATACTCACGTGCCCGTCTTGATCTGAGACTCTCCGGATTTGGTCCGTCCAAGCAACGTGGCCTCGCACTCAATGGCCCCACCCGGCTCCGGCGAGCGGTACTAAGGGTTTTTTCAACCGGGACCCGTACCCTCTCGCCCTAACTGCGTGCGCACATCTCTGCGTACCAGTTGCCATAGGTGGGCGGCTCTGATGAGCGGGCGCGCGCCGTACGTCTCCACTGCAGCCGGGGTCGTCTCGTGCCAAGGGGACAGTTTAAAGTTAACAAAACAGATCACGTCGGGGTCACCACTGAATGTACGTGTCCCCAGAAACGCACCCCCTTAGTGAGAGGCAATAATGGACAGACCCCAGAAGGGGAATGAGGCCAGGACCAAGTGCGGGTGAGATCAAAAGAGCTTTATATAATTTAATATAGGGCATGCAAAGGACTCTGCAAACTCCGAGAGCGCTCTGTCTGACAATAGCAAAGACAGTCAGTTATATTACAAATACACGTCATGCATGAGGTTAGCTATAGGGGCCACAGACTCTTAGGGATTGGGTGGTGATGGCTAGGTGGTATGCAATGTATACAGTTGCTTCTCCAGGATTGGCGGACATTGGTGCTGCGCCACGTGGGGTGGGAGGTCAGCTGGGCTCATCAGAGTGTAGCTCCGGGCCGGACATGCCTTGTAACAACGATTGATAACTAAACTAACATTTGCCCTTTTGGCCACACATTCCCACCCATTCGTCATACTTCATGTGTCCTGTTGATTTGCAACTCTTGTAAGCGCTGACCTTAGATCAATACATGGCCAGGAACATTGATATGCGATCTCGAGTGTCTCAATACCTCAGGTTCAAACAATCAGGTCTCATGGGCATAGTCAGGGGCATGGGCGGGGGTGCTTGACTAACCACCCTTGGCAATTTCGGTGAGGGATGGTATTACGATCTGTTGGTATACCTGTGGGCGCCCCCCTTTCTAGGGTCATTGACTCGGGGTCGATGGAGGTACTACTGGCCTGTGGGGGGCATGTGTCTGGTGCTTGAAAGGTGGTGGGATTTAGGACCAGGTAGCTCGGAAGTAATAGAGTCAGGCTGTGGCGGCCTCTGACACGGGGGAGGCTGGCGGATGCTTGAAAGGGGTCCAGCAGGATCGGGAGGGAAGGCAGAGCTGTGCTGTTTGAACACCGACTATCTCGAGAGGGCCTGGGCAGGAGGAGGGGGAAATGGCCTTGCAGCTCTGTGCGTGGCATCTTGCACAAGGCGGTTTACTGTTGTATGGGTGAGGGGCGATTAACAACACATGGGGTTTCTAAAAGCACTCATATGTATTTGCATCAACATGGGATACTAGTGGGGGAATCATACTTTTTTACATAGCATTTCACATCTACAGTTGACATACGAACATGAGGTAGTGTCAGGCAGGTGTGTCTAAAGAGAGCAACACAGGTTATTGTTCACTGTTATCAGCTGTCCAGTCTTTGTACATCTCTTCATTATATACAATATCGGTTGCACATTTTTCTCTTACCCATTCTCCAATACATTAGCAGCGAACGTTAGTCAACAAGGCACATATTACATGAATGGTTTCTACATGTTGCAAGGGTTTTCGGGGTGGGTATGGGTGCGAGGCACCACGCCGTCTATAGTTAGGGGGCTTGGTGCAGGGGTCAGGGCCTGCAGGGTTTGGGCTGGTCTCAGTTACATCCTAATGTTCCCGTTCATGGCTGGGGCAATGATGTACTGCGGAAGGTTAACAGCTAAAGTGTTTTATTTTGTTTTTTGCTCACGTCTGGTGACACGTGAGAAAGAATCCTCAGCGGATCTGCCATGCAGTGGGAGGTGGGGGAAGTGTGGGCCTGTGGGCCTCTGTGAGCGTGGTCAAGTGGGGGTCACTCTGCAGCGTTCAGTGTCTCTGCCTTGGGTTAGATATGCACATTTCTAGCAAGATGGGGATGGCTTAATACAAGAGGGTGTCTATGCTCTGCCACATAACGTGGTGGTGCAGCCCCACGTGTCGGTCTGCAGCCGCCTTGCCGCCTGGGCCCGGGGGGCCGGTGGGCCGCCAACGAGTCATGGGTCTTAACCAGGGTGTGACATGTAGTGGGAGGGGGGGTCCTATTGACCTACCCTTACCTACAGTGGGAAGTGTCAGAGAGTCTCTGAACAAAGGACAAGGTCGGTTCCTGCAAACACTCTCCTCAGCTTTGGGCCTTCCACCTTTTTTTTCTTCTTTTTTTTATTGATTCAGTTGTTGATACAACTTTTCAATATAATCAATTAAACATTGTAAAACCCAAAAATTACATTAAATGAAAATAAGAAAAAAGGAAAAAGAAAAAAAAGCCTTTTACAATCAATTACATTATCCATTTAGGATACATAAAATCACATTAAATTCATTAATGTATCTAATAAAAATTATATCTCACTTATCTATATTTCAAGCTATAATTCCTTGACTAAAACTGACCAAGTCGTATATCTAGACTGACCAAGTTGTTCAAGATCTTCTCAATTTGTCCAGCTTTGTTCTCTAACTTGTATATAAGCTCTTTCAACAATACGTAACTTCATCCACATCCAATTTTAGAGCTAACGGAAAATTAACAATCGCTAGTCTCACTGAAGTAATCAGAGCATTATATAGGCTATTCCTGAAAACTTCCGATGTTACCAATCGATACCCAGAAAAGAAGTGCTCAAAATATTTCTTTCTGAGCAACCTTAATTCGGAGCAATAGACGATCAGATTACTCTCAATCAGGCTCCACTTTGCCAGATCTTCTTTTGTGTGCCAATTATTTAGCCTAAACTGAATATATAGATCACGATATCTTGCAGATGGAAACTGGTGGATATATGTTTATGGTGTCAGTGGTCTTTTATCAAGAGAAGTGTATGTTTTGAGAAGATTCTTTGTAAGACACTCCGTTCTTGTATTGCTCCAGTCCCACACCCAGATTTTTTTGTTGTTGCCTTATTGGGATTATGGATTAACAGTTCCTGTGTTGCATCAGCTGCAAGTAGAAACTCCTGTACCCTGGATAGCCACATGCTCAACTGTCTATGATCAGTCGTATTCTTATATCTTTGCAGTACCTCCATTAATGAACCCTCATTTGTATTCATGATACACTTTCTATGCAGGGAATAGAGCTTCCACATATACATTGCATATAACGGTACTAGACCCAATTCAAATCTTGCAATGCACATTGAAACATACTTTGGTAATCTTAAGAGTTTCTTCCAAAATTGGCCTTCGACAGTTGTGCAAAAAAGCTGACCTCCCCAATATCCTGTTTCTGCTCCATAAATAGTGCTGGGTACAGCTTTCTACATGTAAAATGTTAGAGCCATAATAAGTTAAAATCTGCCATATCTTTTGTTTATTATCACAGCTTGCCCTGTCGCAGTTTTCCTGTTTTTGAGTCGATCGCCATAGTAAGGGGCTTCTGAGAGTTGATCGTTCACAATCAGCCCCAAGTATTTATAGTGCCGTACTACTTTTAAATGCTTTTCTTGTAGCATCTACCTAGATTTGATTTGCTTCCTCTTATTAGTAGGGGCGAAGATGATTATATTAGATTTCAAATGATTAATAATCAATTCATTCTTCCGAGCATACTTGCCCAACTCGTTCGATAGCAGCTGTAAGCCGCTAGGCGTCTTCACCAGCAAAGCCAAATCATCAGCATAAAATAACCAAGGAATTTTATGCTGAGCCAATTGATGAGGTCTGAAATTACCTAAAAAGCCTTCACTAACATCTGATTTAAAAAGGTTAAACAACAATGACACCAGAAGGCAGCCCTTTTTATGCCTCTATGAGTTTTTATGGGTTCTGATAGTTTGCCATCAATGTTAATCTTATTTGGATCATGGTATTTGAATGTCATTCTTTGATCCAGTAATAGAGGTGTTCAGGGCATACGGCTTTGATCAACTTAGAATAAAGAAGGATTTGAGATTCAGAATCAAATGCCATCTGAAAATCAATGAAGGCTGCATAGAGAGGTTGATGTTTCTGACCTTCTTGATGTTTAAGAATGTGTAATGCATGAAGATTGATTGCTGTATCAAGACCAGGCACAAATCCAGACTGATGGCGTTTGTGAAAGTTATTTAACTCCGCCCGCCGGTTGAATTCCTAAGGAATAAACCGTGCAAAATGTTTGCCCGGTGTATCTAAGAGAGCAACTGGTCTATAATTTGTAGAGAGGGTACGATCACCCTTCTTATATATGGGAACAATTATGGATTTGTGCCAGGTCGGAGAGAGTCGGACAGTTATAAAGGCCTGTAGAAAAATGACATGTAGAATCCGAGCCCACTCTTGTGGATGAGCCTTCAACATATTATTAGACAAGCCGTCTGGGCCAGGTGCCCGTGAAGTGGACAATTTGGATATATAAAATAGTATATCCTCTTCTGATATTTTCAGATCAACTTTTAAATTAAAAGCAAAGGAAGAGGATAATAGGCCCATGGCATGGCGGCAAAAAGAGAGGAATAATATTGCATCCAAACTGACTGAGGAACTGCATTTATTTGTACCATGGATTGATTTGGGGAAATTACCTTTTTCATTAGACCCCATATCAGAGCTGAGCTCTTCAATATGAGGTTACACAGCATCATTTGGGCATCATTCAGATGTAATTTAGCTTGTTGCACTTTTATCCGGTTACTGTATTTGTTTTTGAGTCTACCAGTTTCTCGAATTCTCATCTCAAGTGGTGAATTAGTAAGGGCTCGGATATTCGCTCTTAAACTAGCCTTCATTTTCTGAATGTCAGTGTCATATACGTGATAGTGAGGTTTGTTCGATTTACTCCAAATCTCGCTATTTGTCTTATAGATTTGCATGACTGCAACATAGCGCCCTCCTCTATAAATGACATCAGGAAGTAATGTACTTGGGGGATATCTAATTCTTCTTATCAACGCCTGTAATTTATCTGTCGTCCATCTAAAACTGTTACCTTTGCTGGAACAAGACACTTGAGATTTGTAATCATTTGCCTTTTCTGTCTGATCAGATAATGGTAAGGACCATGTCAAAGTCAAAATATGGTGATCACTGACAGATTGCAATACTACCTTGAATTCACTCATTTGTGAAAAGAGATTTTGATCTCTATATATATAATCAATTAATGTAGATTGATGACCTCTTTGCCATGTATGAGTTGGCCATCTGTTTTCAGAATTAGCATTGTTTGTTAAGAGAAGATTGAGACTGTACATGAGATTCACCCATCGAGCCGCTGAAGGCAACATTGCCTCTCTCTGAGACGGAAGACACTGAATATTCAGGTCACCAGCGACAATTGCATAGTCAGTTGAGGAATCATTGGCAATGAGGTGCAGTATGGTTTCCATATCCTCCATAAACTGATCATCGCTTACTGCCGTATGGTTCCAATAAATGTTTGCACAGGCAATGGTAAAAACCGAGGTTTCCAACTTTACAAGTTGGATGTAAGGACTTGGAGAGGCCCATGGGTGAATCGTAATATTCACAGAAGATTTAATAGCAATTAATAATCCAGCTTTTGACCTCCCTCGATTTGTTTTAGTTGCTGGAACCAACAAAATTACGTGGTTCTCCCATATTGGGGCTGAAGTTAGCCAAACTTCCTGTAAAATGACTATGTCGTATTCACTTATCTCGTTTACAGAGGATGAAGTTAAATGGGCATAGCCAGGGGTATCCCATGAGGCTAAATTGAAAACCGTCAACTGTTCGTTGATGAATTGTTAATTCGATTTGGATGTGAGGTTTGAAACTGAGACCACTCGAGAGGCAACTGGATCTATATAAGAGCAAGAGACCAATAAGGTATTTGTAATCCATTGCTTATTCTGTAGTGGACGAGAGTTCTGCTCACTGTCTAGATGGTTATCTTCTGCAAGATTGGATTGGTACAGTAGCAGAAATAGCAAAAAAAGGGTTGTAGGAGTGCACTCGTATCCATTAAATTCAAAATTAGTATATTACTCAATTCAATAGATAATTAACAATTTCTTGGTGCCAACCTATTAGGTCTGTGCTACCAGGTCTATAACAAATGAAAAACAAAAAATGTGTGTCTCAGAAACACACTGAGACACAAATAGGTGCATACTAAACGCAATGAATATTGCTCAAAAGGTTCCTCGAATTAATTGCTCATAGGTTATTTTCACAAACGTAAATCAAAAAATAAATAAAACAGAACTTTTATGTTATTTAGGAAATCAATAAAAATTCATCACAAAAAGTGTCAACTCAATTGATCATTACAGATTCATATAATCACAGTGTCAATTACAATAATAATTTCGCAAAACAACAATAAGATTCACATGACGTAAATTGTTTACAATCGCAGGTAACTGCATTCATTCAACAAAATCAAAATCCACAGAATTTCTGTTCATTAGCTAAACTCAATGTTCATGATACGATATCTTGACCAGGGGTCTGTTGTTGATGTTAAGTTTGACCAACTCCTCTCAGTCTATTAATACTACGCGTTTCGGGCTAAGTGCCCTTCTTCAGGTATAATATCGTGTTCAATTTCCTAAAAATAAATAAAATAATACAAGATGTCAGGATCTATTTCCATGCTAATATAATATTAAGGTTTACAATCTATTCATAAAGATCTAAACTAAAAAGAATCCTACTCAAGTTCAATACACTAACCTGTGTCTCAAACACCCATCTGCCAGACAGGTAAATCAATATCTGGCAAGTTTCTGGCTTGCTTCACTGAAATCAAATCACAGTGATCTGATTATTACCCTATAATTAATTCCTAGTTCAAGTAAGCCAACTTTATCAACCAGCGGTTCTGAGGCGGGACATTTTGCTTAATGGCGCGATGTCCCGCACAATAAACAGAACCTCTGTAATATGTTAACTTACTATAGTTATTAGCATACACGCCGTCATAAATCCATCATGGACTCACTTATGAGTCGATGTTGCGCCCTCAAAGGGATGTGTTCTAGTGATTTTCTGTTGTTTCATGGACAGCCTTTTTCTATTGGTCGAAGACCTTTCCAGCTGTAAATAAGATATATATATATATCATTTTTCTGTGTCAATGTGTAACTCGGTTGCTTAAAACTAACCATGAAGCGGCATACCTTCTGGTGACTGGAATCGTTACTTCACGCTTTGGTAAACTAGCTCTTCTATAGATGCGGACATCAGTGATTGGTAGTCTGATATATACGATTTCACTCGATTGTCAATTACCTATACATATTCAAATAAAAGAAAGCGAATATCGCTATTCAGTTTTGAGTCAAAAAAATGAATAGACATTCTCTATAGGCATAGTTAGATTCAGATCCGAGGATAAGTATATACCTGTTGTTAGTTTCTGTTTCCCCACTAAGTTCTCGCTTCCGTGTCATGAGGCCGTACTCTCACGCCGTCCAATTATTAATTGCCCCAGCTGCAGTCGTCGGATGTTATGTTACTGACTAGCGCCACGGCAGCAACTCATCTTCGGTTCCACATCCCGTAAACAAACTCGTTCTCTACTACTCTTCAATGTATCGGAACTAAGCGTCTGTTAGTTTCCTTCGAGTATATCTCAGGAGTAAAGAAAGACTAAACCTATTCACAACGATTTTCCGGGCGCCATCTTGCTAGAAAAAATGGCGTCCAATTCCTCGTAAGCAATCAAATTCATCTACATAGTCGTGGCCATCTTCAATGGTCAGAAACCTTACAGGTTAAACCCATATCCATCTAATATCGCTGCCCACCTATATCTTAGCGGACGTGACAGAACCTATATATAGTTTTATGCAGATATTCGTTTTAGCCGTGACAGTTTCACCATCCGACAAATTATAATCTACCTAAGTTAGACCATTAACTGTTATTCTATGTCCTTTTTTAATTTCTACAGGATCTTTTATCTTACGGGCTATCCCAACTGTTTGCCGCTTATATCAAGTGAACGCATAATTGTTTACAATCACAGTCAGCTGTTAATGACAACATTGAATTTTCTATCCACAACTAGAATCAACATCCTTATATCGCGTTGGTAATGTATACCAATACTTGATCAACTTAATCACTGGAATTTGTGGGTGTATATACATTTACACTATTCACTATATACTCAATCGGAAAAAGATGTTCATGGGATAAAACATGCTGTATTACAAATTTTGAAGAACAGGTTACCTACTTCTTTCTATAAAAAACAAAATATAACAATCAGTTCACAAATGAAATTAAAAAAAAATAACAACTTATATAATTCAGTAAAAACATCACACAGTTCATGGAACGTTATGGTTCTGTTTTGGGCCAGGAGAATCATCTGCTGCACAGACTGCATGTCCCGTAATCATTATGCACATTTCCTTTATGTATCCAGGCTATTATTATGACTTTCAAAAATGTCTCTTTGTGGGCATGACTTTATACCAAGTGTATTCTAGGATGCATGGAAAAAAACAGCTTTTGTAGACCTGGCTTGAGTTTAACATTTAATGTTTCCCTTAATTTGGGAAATGCATAATCCCAGTATCTTCTTAGCTTAATTGACGAAAAGATAATATGCATAAAAAACATCTCAGACACGTACCCTTGCGGATTATGAAAACAAACCAGTTTGAGAAAGTGGTATTAATAAGGAAACAACAAATAGCGATGGTGAAGCAGTTGTCTAGCCATAATAGCCATAATGTGGATGGAATATGCACACCTCCTCAGACTATCCACCCACTCAGAATTTACTTAATTCCTAAGCATGACCTTCTTCCGATGACTACAGTTTAGGCCTCTCTACCAACTTTACCAAAAAGCGTATTTTATACAAATATACTCCACTTTTTTCTAAAACATACCTTTTTAAACAGATATCCCATAGCTTCTGTAACCTTTACTCAATTTCCAGACTTCTAAAACGTCTCTAAATTGTGTATGTTATGTTAAAGGTTCTTACACCGCACACTTTTGCCACCTGCTTTGTGTTTGGCGTATCTGTAAAGCAGGAGGGGAGGGTGGTAAATTAGTAGGACTGAGCGGGAGAAAAGAGCAAGAGAGCAAGAGAACAAGAGAGCTGTGATGTAAAAAGCACAGTTGGGCGACCCAAATTCTGTTATAGCTGTTTCGGTGATCTGAAGTTATCTCCCACAAAGATTGTGCTGCCCTAGTTTGGGAGCAGTCAGGCCAGCATTTTGCTGCATCAACTGAAAATATTCTTGGGAGTCCGAAGTGTGTCATAATAGAAAATTGAAATGCACAACTTTCTCCCCCGATATATTTAGGATTAGGGAACAATTTACTTAATGGATTGAACATATTTTTGATTGATAGGGTTGGTCTGGGAGGCACAGTTACTGTTTGTATCTGGACATCCGTTACCCTGATCGCCTTCTGCCTGCACTTTGAGCAGCTGTTTAAGACTTCATCTGGGAATCATCCCAATCCAAGGAAGCTGTGAAATCAAGGTGCTCCGCTTCTTCCGCTGAATCCTGATCAGGTTAATGGGAAGAACAAGACATGTTCACTTTTAAGAATGTTCTCAGTTCTGGGTTTATTTAATGTTCTTCCATGTCATACACTTCACCTGATGGACTTCATATGACAGATAGTGTAATGGTATAGGTTTAGTTATACCAACATTAAAACAAAAGCCACATACCTCCCCAAATTGCTGGGATAGATGTATAAAACTGGCCATTGTCAGAAGTGGGATGGCAGAATAGTCCATAATGTCACATGCACAGAGGAAAATGCCAGCCTCCTCCCCTCTAATATTTTTAAGAGGGGTGGCTAGGTCATTATCTTCCCTAATATACTCAGCGTAAATTGGGGCAGCAAGGGAGATTTACCAGGTGCCCACAGTTCCTGAAAAGCCAACTCACTTTCTGCCAGATAACAAACATAGTGCCGCATATGATATGTTTATTGCATTTAATAATGCAAAGGAGCGCCCATGTGCCCATAGATGCTCAGCGTAACCTCCATCTGACATAAGCTTTATCAAAATCGATAAATGGCCAGGATAGTGGGAAGCTGATTGAGCTGCCATGTCAATCACTGACACTGCCAGGGGTTACATGTGATTATAACGAATTAATAAATGAAGAATGCATTTTTAACAAACCCAAAACAACGGGAAAAAAATGCATTTTCTGTCGTTGTTTTTGGGGGGTTGCCCTCTCTCCCAATCCCCCCTTTTTTTTTTTATTAATACTTTCCCCCACTGCCAAAACTACCATCCCCATTCCCAACCACATATATTTATATAGGTTTGACCAATTCTTAATTTTTTTTCTCTGTTGTTTTGGGTTCATTGAAAATTCCATTCGTTGTTATTAATTCGTTACAATCACTGCATACCACTGCGCCAGGTTAGTATGCATAACATTTGAGTGACCTGGAACAAACCAGTGTTGGTTACTGTGCTAGGTCATTACAGATTGTTAGAAATGATCTAGGGGAATATTTTATCGTTGGTGTTTATCACAATTATCGGACAATAACATTGTACCAAACACAAATATTTGCCCTTCTTTGGGAATACTGCAATTTTGGATTGTCTCCAGAATGTAGAAATTCAGTCATTGACCCATGCTTTGGAGAATGCTTTATTTGCGAAAAACTATTAACTGGCCATAGATGGAATTAATGAACAATTGAGTCTGGAATAGGCATATGGTGGCAGTTTCTGCACATGTGACAATGTACCTTACATATGGTGCCTGTACCAGGTGTGAAAGGGAAAAGGTGCTCCTTGAACCATTCACTGAGCCTGGAGACGCCAATTACATATTAAATACTACTTCAGAAAGTTCGATTGTTCAGTTTTGTAGAATTCAATTGTCAAAAGAAATTCAGTAGTCCTTCAAATGTATTATATGTAATCTCTTGCTTTTCTTTTTATTTTGTGATATCAGCGTGTTCATCATCTTATAAGGTAAGTAATGTAGTATGGAGTCTTACCGGCATAGAGTCCAAGAAATAGTCCCTAGCTGCTGTTCCATCGATGCAGAAATGCTGCGTTAGTGTCCAGTGTGTCTGACAAGAAGAAGAAATGATATGCTTATGTGCACTTTGTCTGTCTTGCAGTATAATGTAGTACTATTGTGCTTTGCATTGCAACAAAGATCGAAGTGCAGTGCAAGTCTAATACCTCTTATTGAGTTTGTACTTATCCTGAGAAGCGCAGGGGATTCTGAAGTGTCTATAGTCGCATGAAGCGCAGCCAGCAAGCAGTGGAATGGATATTTCCTAAGGAAGACGAAATAAGATCTTCGAAAGAATAGATCTTGATCATGTTGGAACTAATATCCCAAAATGCCTGTTTGGAATTTTAAGGAAAGTTCTATTTACAAACTAGTGGGACAGTAATGGTAGCGACCATGGCACTATCTATGTCAATGCTTTTATGTTGAAATTTGAGGAAGACTTCATACTTAAACATTCTGTTTGGCACAAATACATAAAGCACTGGGTTAGATATATTGCTGAAATTTTCATGATTTGGCAAGACACCAGAGACACTCACAGCCTTCCTTGAATATTTAAACATGATAGATAACAGAATGCAGTTCACCTCAGAAATTGGCAATCCAGGACTGCATTTCCTCGATGTACAAGTAACACCGAAAGTACCAGGATTTGAAACTAATATATACCATAAACTAACAGATAGGAATAACTTGCTACATAGAATGAGCTTCCATCCACCATCAATGATCAAAAGTCTTCCGTACAGTCAACTTTTAAGAGTAAAAATGATTGTAAATACAGAAAGAGAATGGGAAACAGAATATACAAAATGATGAACAAATTTCGAGGAATAGGATACCAAGAAACTGAATTGAAAGAAGCCAAAACCAAAGTCAATAATAAAGACCGACAAACACTCCTGACACTGAAGACAATAAAAAAGAACAGTGAAGGACCATTAGTGTTTGTACGCAAGTACAGCATTCAATCAACGAAAATCAAATGATCAATACTCAAATACTGGACGCTACTTACTTTCGATAGTAAATTGAAAAACCTCTTTCTTGAAAAATCCATTTTTGCATTTCAGAGTAGTTGTCATTTGAAAGACTTTCTTGTCAAGACGCAACTGGAAAGATGAAAAAACAGAAATCAAAAAACCCACAGACTTCCCCATGCTTGGCATCTAACAGTTGTAACAACGTAACTAAAGGTGATGTCATAACTCACTCCAGTACAGGAGAAACAATCAAATGAAGAGACTATACCACTTATGTGATATACGCAATCAAATGCCTTTGTGGGCTAACATACGTCAGCCAAGCAAACCACAAAGAATGCATTCAATTAAATGAACCCAAGTCTAACATCTGTACCAATAACCACAATCACCATGTTTAGGTGTATTTGCTGTTACTGCTCTATTTGATATATACTGCATGCAACAACTATGTAACGAATTTAGCAATCAGATGTGTTTGTCTCAACATATTCTTCTTTTGTTCACTTTCTGTAATTCTCACATGTTTATATTTGCAGGTGCTGCCACATATTCCCCAGTACTGCCATTTTATAATCAAATAAGGCATTAAATGGCAAAGTGACCATAAAACAATGGACAGACTCAATGCCTCAGTAAAGCAATCTAGTGAAGGATATTGAATCAGACTTGTAGCATACTCACATATGCAAAGCCCAGGTCTTAACATCATACACCAAGTGGCCCATTAATGCCCATATAGATGCTGCAGCCACCATATGTAAGGTACAGCCTCGCATGTGCAGGTGCTGCCCTCTTATGCCAAGCACAGCGGCAAATGCAATTAAACGTCCAACATGTCTGGTACACTCAGAATATGTAAGGCATAGCATTTGATACACCTCAGTTTCACCACAGCATGGACACTCCACATCAATTACCAATTACCAGACCAAAGCAGAAGGGACAACATCCACATTTTAGGAATTCCAGAAGAGAAGGAGGGTGACAGCCAACTATTATTCTTGGATGACCTCATTCCCAAACACTTAAAAGTACCATTTGATCCTCCACTTCAGCTGCAAAAGGAGCACTGAGCTTGTTAGGAGAATTGAGAGAAATCCAACTGTTCACAAGCAGTCATCATCTGTCCCCTCTCTCTCTGTCTCACAAGACTTGTTTTGCATGAAAGAAAAAAAGGCAGCCTCTTCCTATATGAGTCCCGCAATGTGTGCATGCAACAGGAAATGCACCAGTGAGAACAAAAAATCAACAATTTCTAGCACTGAACTGGGTTTAAAGAAATGGAACAGAGATACAGCTCGGTGGATGCAGCCAAGGGACTGTTTATCAAAGATGGGAAGACAAAGGAATCTAATGATCTTGTGGACTTGAGAGTTTCCTGTACCATACCACAGCCTCCAACACTTAACCACTGTTTAGGTTAGAAGTCGAGATCAACAATCAAAACCATTGATCATGCATATGAAACACAAAAGGTGGTAGACAGTTACATTGTGGAAAGTATACCCTGGTCTTCATTAATTTACTGCAAGTAAAATACTCTTTCTCCTCAATGTATACATGTTTGGGAACATGACACTTATGTTACGTGTTGATGTGAATACTGCCAGGAACTCAATGGCAGTGATTTTCCAAATTCATGGATCAGTAAAATAATTATGGTAAAATTTGACATAATCAATACCTTAATTCTGGTGGTAATGATTACATCATTTTACTGCCACTTTTAACAGTCTAGGGTATTGTGTCATATTTGTCAGGCAGAGTTGGAGAGCAGGGCAGAATGTACATTTCCGTCCCTTTCTCGCTACACATGGCAAATCCGCCTGATTTACTGCCAGCATGAGATTTTCATGCTGGTGGTAAACCAATAAACTCTTATGGAATCTTCTTGAATTTAGTTTTAGAATGTAGTCAGCTGGCAAGAATTTTAGGATATATTTTCTTAATGAGATTAATAAGCTTGTTTTTTTGCATGATTCCAAAGTGACTTTGCACTGCCGACACAGACCCCGATTCATGGAACTGTGCAAAGTGTATTTTTGCAGTGCAAATTACTTTGTATTGACTTTGCACTACCAATATACACTTTCCATGGTTCCATGAATCAGGGTTTGTGTCGGCAGTGCAAAGTCACTTTTCAGCAGGTCAAAGTCACTTTGGCCCGTGCAAAAAACTCCATGAATCGGGCCCTAGGTCTTTTATACACAAATCATTCCACAAGTGTTTTGTGGCATGGATACGCAATTTCTCCTCAATTGTTCCAATTCGCTTTGGAACCGCAGTCTGTCACAATTAGAAACAAAGAGGACATCAAACCTACACAAACCACAGCAGGCATCTACATAAGTATGCTGTATATGGGTGATGTATTGTTGACCCTGGAAATCACAAGGCAATCAGCTGGAGTGGGGATCAACATGGAAGACCAATTTTCCAAATGCATTGGTTTAAATGTGACTCTAAACCAATCACCACCACAACAGAGGCAGACAATGCTGATTTCATTTTCCAATGGGCGCTGAAGAACCTCAAATATCTGCAAATAAATACCTCCACTTGCTTATTAGACATGACGGTTGCTTACATAGGCACACCTGGACAATCATTGAGTTCTCCGGCTCCAAATAAGCAAAATGACAGTTGTCGCAAAGATCAATTATGGTTTCGTTTCGGTCTGTTTTCTTTGAGACCCGTGTCCCTTATATCAATCTGCAATGGTCTGAAAGCCTTTGTATCGGGTCCCAACATGCCCAGAATTTTCCTTGATAAATTGAATGGTGAATTGTGCGCACACAGGCTGGACCACACAGGCTAATAAGAGTATACGCCAGCAATACCTAGAAGCCCCTCTCTGGAATACCTGGAATTTGAGGATATGTGGGCCCTTCTTTGGTATGATTATTTAGAGAAAGGGATATTTAAAATGAAAGACAGCAATAATAGCAGCAAGATGTGATATTTCCAATAGCTACCTATACTTTAATAATTACCTTTAATAATTCCCTCTTATGGAAATAAAGTGATAGAAGAAACAATGGGGCTCATTATAAGTTTGCTGGTCCAGAAAATAAGTGCCACTAGTAACGTTATCCTGCAGTTTTCTGGATCAGCAGCCAAAAGTTGGAGGTAAATCAGGCCCCACTGGCAAAAATCAGCTGATATTACCGGCACCAGTAGTGCCGTTGCCGGTAATACCTGCAACTCCTGCCATGGAGTCCTACAGGACTCAAGGGAATGGGGATTTACTGGTATTCCTGCTGTCCATAATATGCCAGTAATACTGGTATATGTGGTGGTGGGAACAGTAATAATGTTTGCAGGAATCCTGCCGGATTCACTGGCGAGATACCCGCAAACTTATAATGAGCTCCCTCAACGCCATACACCAGGGTTTGGCACTTTATTGGCATTTTGAACTGCAAAACCGATCAATCATAGCCAAAACAGTCAATTGTTGAATTGTGGGACGCATAGTCAAAAAACTCTGGAGGGATGCAGTTTACAGGCCTCTGCCATATATCATGACAACATAACTAAGACATCAATGGAAGTGTGTATTGAACCATATGGTTTCTGGTCCTCACAGTGTAGGAGTCTTGCCAGCAAGTCAGGTGACATGAGGGAGGCACAAGCTAATGTGTGCAACCTACACTGATGCATTGGTCACATTGGCCACAGACATTACACAAAGTCGTCGTATTTGATAATAAAAGCCATGAGAAATGCTGTAACCCATAGAGGGACATGCTACATGTAGTGTGGCCTTGCCCTAATCTAACCACCTTCTGGTCGAAACCTTACAGCACATAGATAGTTTGACTGGTACTAGAATCTTACTAAAAGGCCTATCACACATAACAGACTGACAAGCCATTGGTACAAATGGTTTGGACTTTGTTTATCAATGCCAAATTGTGCTTTCTAAGTCAATGGCACACACCACCCACCCCAGCCTTTCAGCAAAGGATGAATAAGAATGCCCTGACAGTGTCCTACGAACACAGCATTTACAGCCTTCAAGACACCATCTGCACGATCAGAGAAATAAGCGGGGAGTTCCTCATACACCTGGAATATAATAAGAATGTGGACCAACCACCGTGATTTATTTGACGCACACCTACATAGGAACTCATGCTCCAAGTCTGCGTAAATTGCAGGCAGGGCAGCACCTACGTTTTCAACTTAGGTGCAAACAGGTGGCCTCCATGCAATTGTTGTCAAAGCAAAGTGGAAAGGGGAGCTGTGAAAAGCAGGTATAATCGCCTGCATGCCTCTCTTCTGAACTGCACAGTGCAAAATGAGTAAATGCTGCCTGTCATTTACGCATGCCAAGCAGCTTTTACAATGGATTCCTATTGAATTCGAGTGCTTTCTGCTGGTGTAAAAAGCAGACGTATTCCATATGAATCTACAGCATTTACACCAGCACGCAAAATATCCCGTTGGCATAAATGCTGCCACATGTGTATGGCAGAGAGGATAGGGAAGGCAGTAGTGAATAATCTGTTCTGTGCCACCTCTACGCAACGCAATTGCATTCAAATGAAAAGTGACATATAAATGAACGTGAGTTTACGCATTACTTTTACATCACTCCTCAATGAACATGAGCTCAACAGCATTTTAAATACCCTACTACACATTTCCTCTTGCTCCCCATATCAAATAGAGCACACAGCCCACGCAACATCTCTCTTTCTTGCTGTCATTTGAAATTGACATTGTTCTAGTTGCAGTTACTTTGTTACTTTATCATGGTTAATTGGGATATGCTCTGTGATTAAATCACTTAGGTGTTGAATCCATGCAAACCATGGGTGATGGATTCTGCCACACCCACAGACATTCTGGAGGTGGAAGCAGTATACTTTGATTCCCAAGGCCCACCCATCCCTAGCATCAAATACTACCCCCCCCCCAAAAACCATCCCCCTGCACCCCAAGCATAAATTGTAGTGTGCATTCAGACCATGAGGACATAACTGGTCTCAGAATAACAAATCGCAGGTCACTGATCGCGGAACTCGGCAAGTCAAATATTGCATCTAGCAGAAAAGTCTCATCTTGCTGGCAGGGATTAGCTTGCAGTCTATATCATAGAACAAGAGAGAACACGTACGGAGAAGCCCAATAGCGGAGACTTTGTTATGGTGGGTTAGGGGGGGCTGTAGCCCCAGGTCTTTTGGTTGTAGCCTTGGATAGAAGCTCAGGGGTCACAACCAAAAGGCTAGCTATCCCCGATTCCAGACAGTCCCAACATTAGTGAAGCCACTGATCTTTTCCAGACCTAGCAACACCCCTGCCCAATAGTGGCGCCATTCTGGTTTCAAAACCACTTGACTGAAGATGATGACTACATTTCTGAGCCTTTGGTGCAAGGAGCAGTGGCCCAATCCACAAAGCAAACAGGTTCACATTGGGAATTGGTAGTCTAATCAGTGGCCCACCAATCAGAGGTCACTCTTCAGACTGCCCGGAGCTGCCACAGATTCCCTGCTAAGAAACCCAATTACTGGAGTTAGGTGTTGGTTGGTGAACATGGAGAGAGATGGAAGAGAGAGGCAGGCGTTGTCAGAGTGAAGAGAGAGCAGAGATAACCAAGAGATAGAGAGGAAACTAGCAGGATTAACATAGAGAGAGAGGGTGAGAAACAGAGAGAGAGCAAAATAAGGAGAAGAAACATCAAGGTGGATAAAGAGGAGAGGAATATAAAGGGGCAGAGAGAGGAGGAGAGTAGGAGAAACAACATGAAAGAGAAGGACGAGATGTGGTGGAGGTACACCAAGAGAGTGAAAAAGGAAGATATGTGGGGGAACATAGAGAGTGAGAAAGAGGAGGAAAGGGGCCAGAGAAGGTAGAGGGAAAGATAGAGGAGAGGTGAAGAGAATACATCGGAAAGAGGAAGGAGACTGTAAGAGTGAGTAGCGATGGAAACGGCCGATGATCAGATACAAATAAATGACTTACTGATCGCATCTACATATAGAAGCACATGTAATTGATGGCCTTTTACAAGTAATGAAACTGACAATTGGTTGCCTGTGAATATCTGGAGAAACGAAATGATGTGACCTTTGAACCCCCTTAAACATAGGGGCATGATCTAACTACCTCCTGCTTTTTACCTTCCGAATGAAAATTAATGCAGTTCAGTGAACAGCACACCATATGAATATTTAAAAAGCTTTCCTGAAAATGAGTACTGATGATTTCAAACACACAATTTGTTATGAATTTAACTCAAATAGGCGTGACATTTTACAATTTGGAAAGAGTAGTATCACTTGTGCATGTGTACCTGCGGTGAGAGCATGGCCAGTTGGGCTATAAACACCCAACCTTCCTCTTGAGGAAACTCCTCCTATGAACAGAGGATCAGCTGTGTGTACAGCGGGGCTTCACCCTACAACCCACATTACCCCTGTGGGAATTCCTGTTCCTGAGACGTAGAGCTTGGATTCTTATTTTTAATATCCATATTGCACTATTGACACTCTGCTGTGCAACCCAGATGTTTCTGACATCTTGCCTTTCCCCTGCTGATTAGCAGATACTCCTTGTCCCCGTAGAATCTGACTCTTTGTTCTGTGAGTGCTCTGAGATAAAATGGCATAAACCGGCTCACAACACCAGGCACCTGTGCTGCAGAAGGCCATTGGGTGAGAGCCTGTCATCTGAGCTCAGAAGTCTTACCCAATCTGCCTGCATACTTGAAGTTGTGGGACCAATCACTCTAGGCCTGACTATTAGGCCATGATGGTGGCTTCACGTCTCTTGCTCTGCACTGAGGCACCACTCTCTGATTCAAGTGACCCAGCCTATTTGTGATCAAAGCTTAGGACAGCGCCTGAACATAGTTTTCTCTCTGAGGCCTGAGAACTAAGTGCAATGTGAACTCGGGGACAGAGCTCGGGCTTGTTGAAAGTAAGCTATGACATACCTCAGCTAATTTCTCTGACATAGGGAGGTTTGCCAGCCAGCATTATGAAGCACTAGTATCAGTGGAATCACCCAGCTTCTTGGATCTAAAGGGAATGGGTTCTTCATTTGTCATCTTCTAGGTAAGCATAGTCCCCCTTTTTATGATTGTGACCAGGGCTCAGGAGCTCTGAACCCCAAGTCCTTCCCCTACCTGCACCCCCATCCTTCAGCACCCCTAGTGGGTTTCCTGCCACATAGTCTAACCCTTTCACAGTATTTTAGGAGTTTCATTATGTTAGGTGAATGTTTATTGTAGATTTTAATAAACTTTGATTGCAACCTTTACAATGTCTTAGGGATAGCAGGTCTTGCAATCATTCCCTAAGTACCATTCTTTTCAGTGGGAATGTTTTGCGGCATTGAAACAAGTTCATTTTGAAGTGTGCCTTTATTGTAGTGGAATTTTGAATGTAGACCTTGATGGATTTCCATTGCAACCAATTGGATTTTTTCTAGTAACAGCTGATCCCGATATTCTACCTATTGTTCAACTGCATTCAATCCTGACCTTTTTCTTAAACACTAATATAACCTCTATCATAATATATTTTGTCATGGTTAAATGTTGAAATCTATGCAATGTAACATTTGTAATGCTCCAGTTAAGAAACCTTGTTTTCATACTGCAGGATGTTTTAAATGGGTGACAAACTAGTTTTAGGGCATTTTCCACCCATCTCAAGCAAGGTGCATACAATTTTTTATTTATTGAATAAAGTTATTTTTATGAACCTGGTACACCCAATTTTACAATATTGAATCCCTACAGCCTCCCTCCAATTTTGGGACAAGAAACACAAAGGGTTGCATAGAATGTCTATATATTAATACAATAGAAATAAAGTATTCAATTTAAATGTCAACCAATTTTGCATCTATGAACTTCCATTGTCAAATGGTAATTACAATGAAGAATGATAAAAACAATGCTCGCAACCCTTTTCTATGTAATGGTACATGTACTTTTATGTGGACTTTTAAAATGCACACATCACCTTATGCACATTTGATTTACCCTGAGCGAGCATCCACCATGCATTGAACAGTGTATGAGAACTTGGGATAAAATGGTAATTGTATAGGAAATCAAATTAAATCAGAACATCAATGCCTATCTAAATCTCTCAACTTCCCCTTTTTTGAAAATAGGTACCTCCTTCTTACTCAGTGCATGTGTCAGAATTTCAAACAGCATTCTCGCAAACTCAGTTGAGACCAGCTGCTTAATATTCCCGCATGTGGATCATTTACAACAAAATGAATACCTCTGCTGCTAAATTCCCTTCAGTTGTGCTTCTATTGCATTAATGTGTATAAAGTGTAATTTTTTTATTTTCAATGGGCAAGATCACCCTCCTTAAGAAATTCTAGCGTTAGATGTGCTCAAAGAAAAATGCAACACCTAACAAGAGTAAGAAAGGTACACCCATGGCTACAGGACCTTTTAGAAATGACTCTATAGTATAAAAGTTGAGCGTATATGTGAAGTAACCTTAGTATCAGAATGGGTAGCACTGATTGTTCTAGCTGCAAAACTTGATCATAGTATCAGGCTTTGTGTCAACTTTGGGGATTATAGAAATGTGCCACTTATTCCTGAATACTGGAGAGATGATTACCAGAATAGAAGGTGCCACTGTGTCTACAATGTAAGATCTGCAGAGTGCACACCATCATATAAAACTGACAGATAACAGCAAGAATCTGACTGCTTTTGTAAAGCCATTGGGCTAACATTCGTAGCTTCAGTATTTCAAACGCTAATAGAACAAATATTTATGGATTCCTGAGAGTAGTTTATTTTCAATACAACATGCTAGTATTCAGTGAAGGCCCAGAGAAGCACAAGGAATCTGTGAACAAGGTAATGAGCTAAGTAATGATGAGATGACAGTAAGAGCGAAAATGTGTACACTATCCCAGAGCCAAATTGAATGCCTGGGATATACCTTAACACAAGAGGGAATCAAACCTAATGCAACCCTAGTTAAGGCAATGCTCACAATTAAAACCCCAAAGAACAACGACCAACAACTATCATTTCTAGGGCTCTGATAGTATTTTAGCTATGATAGAAGCATTAAGAATTATTTTAAGAAGGAGGAAAAACACATGAGGAAATGATCAGTAGGGGAGCCTTTAGAGAAAGGCAAGGAGCACATCATAAGTCTCCCATCCTAGCAACATTCCATACAAGAAGGCCCACCACTGTGCTGGCTGATGTCAGCCCACAAGGTCCAGGAGCAGTGTTGACACAGGAAATGACCGAATGTCTGGAAGGTATTGTTAGGTAACTTTTCACTTACTGCTATGTTATCTCTATAGTTGTTGATTCACCCAACCTTTTGTTCTTGTTTCAGCCTCCTGACCTGTGAAGAACAGCCTTTAGCTGTTTTGGGCTTTTGCTCATCGTTCTGGGAAACATTGTTTCAGTCAGTACTGGACATTTTATTTTCCCTTAGTCTTATGACTTTGTTGCCACTTTTGGCAAATGTATTTCAGTGCACAAAGTACATTACATTACTGCACACTGGGGTCCTTGCATTTTTGGGCTCTAGACATCCCTTAAGGATTTTTTGGTAACTGGACAATGGCCCTCATTACGACCCTGGCGGTAAGGGGTTTACGCCAGCGTTAGCTGCGCCGACCCCTTACCGCCAACTACGAGTTCCCAGAGCGCCATGGTCATTTTTCCGCCCGCTTTTTGCGGGCGTAAAAATCCATGGCGCTCTGGGACCTCGGTGTTAATTACGCCACCGTAGTGTACGGTGGCGTAATTAACACCTTCCCCACTCCCATTGAGCCCTATGGGGCCGAAATGGGAATGGGGAAGGGTAAATGGGTCAATGGGGACTTACCGCCCCGCCGACCTCGGAATGGGGCGGTAAGTCCGCCATCCGCCATGGCGTAAAGGGACTTTGCGCCATGGCGGAAAAGTCCGCCGATGGCGGAAAAAATCCGCCAGGGTCGTAATGAGGGCCAATATGTTTAAAAGTGGACTTGTGGCAGCAGAATCTTTTTCATGTATTTATATTAACTTTTACAAACCGAGTGTGGCTCAGGACTGTGGCTAGTGTCCGCCATGGCTGTGCCACAAGGTTTTTTGTCTTCTCCTTTGGCCATTTTGTCCGTTGGTCTTCCCTTTGCTCTTTGTGACCCAGGGAGTCCTTATATGGGCATGCACTCTCCCATGAAAGCCAGGGTTTTTCTTTGGTTAATGCATGTCAAATGGGTGGGTACCCAGGAAGTGAGCTGAGACTGTCTGGTCTCTATCCACACTACTGATGCCAAAATCTCTGGTGTGCCTGTATACATGAGAGCTGCAGTAGTGCCTGAGGCGGGCATGAAAGGACAGATCTCCCCATTGAGCAGCCAGGTGTGAGCCCACCCTGGATTTTTAGGATATGAAGTGGGGCTTTGAGGGCAGACCGGGAGATCACCCTTAAGTCTGATTTGACCTATACATAGATCCAAGCATCCTGAGAAGTGAAGCAGATCCAAGGACTGTCTGGAACCGCACAGAGAAGGTTTGGCACCCTGAGCCTGCTGTTGTCCTGAGGTGGACACTGCATTACGCTCGATCTCCAAAGACCTGCAAAGTTACTTCATCCCTTTTTAGTGGTGGGACCAATCACTCTCAATGCCTCCTTGGTGCCCTGCAAACAAGCTTTCTCGGAAGTGTCCCTGGGCCCTCCAGTAGACTGACCATCTTGTGCCTTGGTACCCATGCTGGAGCATTGCTACATCAAGTTTCAGCTTGAGCTTTGGGAGAACCCTAGTTCGCACTGCAAAGCCTCTTCTTGCCAAACCTCATCATCCCTACAACTTTGGACCGTGAGAGAGGCGTGGGTCAGTCCACGAGACTTGGGTGCTCCTGCGTCAATGTGCAACAGTGGCATTCACTGATGGCGACTTTTCCGCCTTTCTTCAAGTGTCCTGAGATCAGCTGCATCAGTGCTTTCTTTGTCCTGCATTCATGATGAGGGATCCAGGTGTAAATCAGACCTGCATCCGCAACCCGCAGTGCCTGTGTATTTTGAAGCATAATCAAAGAGTCCAGGCGACCTTCTTCAAACCTGCCAATTTTTAACCCAGAGTAAACTAAGGGTGGTGAGTAATCATACCACTGATCGGTGGCCCATACTTCATCCATACCGTTACTACACACGAAGGATCCCTTGTGGTCCTTGTCTTGATTTGGGTGGCTCTTGCTTCCTATGTACGAAAGTTGGGGATAGCTTTGTACTCTGCAGCAGACCTGCCTCTGACTCTTGGAACCAAATTCCTCACACTACAGTGTCCTCTTCTAACTTTTCCTTCCCATTGAACTTTGTCCTTTGTGAGCTTTATGCATCAACGAGCGCTTTTACGCACAAACATAACATTGAGCACAAGGCTTCAATCTTTGTAGGGCTGGACTTCTTAAGTTAAGGATATCCATTTCTAGAGTGGGTCATTGTGATAAAGTTTGTCTGCTGTCTCTCTTCACAGGTTTTGGCAGGAATCTGCACTTTACTGCACTGACCGAAAAGTGATTGTGCATATAATTTACATAGTGTGTGTTTAAGTAGTAGTATTGCAGTGTTCTTCATTATTCATTTGTGTTTGTTCTGGACCTAATAAATTGTATATCTTTGATATACTACTGTCTAAGGGAAATTCTTGTGGTCCTGCTGTGTGTTCTCATTGAAGACCTCAGATCACACCCATTTCTCCTGAGACTTAGCCTTGACTGCTCTCCAAGCTACCTTGAATTGTCGTGGCTAACTTCGCAGAAGTGTTCCCTGTTTCACTAAACAAGGATAGCCTCCTTCACCAGAGCAGAGTTCAGAAACAATTCTAACAGCTATTGCCAGTTTCACCTCAAGATCAATAAGTAAGGCTAAACATAACTATTCAGTGATAGAAAGGGAGGCGCTGGCCTGCATGTAAGCAGTACACATCGCACTTTGAGCACAGAGCACAGTGTGGAAATGAGGCAGAAAGTGAAGCCTGCTGGATCATTACTGCTTTGTCTGTGTACCCAGAGGACTGCTATCATTTTAGCTCTTATTTACCAGACAAAAGATACAGACCCTTAAAAATGGCACTTTCAGCTCAGAGCAAGGAGAAGAAGTGAGGCAGAAAGTGAAGTCTGCCGAATCATTCCTGCTTTGTCGTTACACGCAGAGGACTGCTATTATTGGAACTCTCCCTTACCAGAAGAAAGAGATGGACCCAGTGCGAAAGTGAGGGAGAAAGCAAAGACTGCCAAAGTTCGCAGAGTGTAGTGGAGAGCAATAAGTCACCAGGGATTTAATTTTGAAGTTAACACACAGTGAGAATGAAGCCTCTTTAAAGACCTCCAATTTGTCTTTTTATTGTTCCCATCCACAATCTCCTTAGAGAATTCCAATTAAGTCCACTGTTTAACTTGTTCATTACAGGTTTGTGACGAGACCATCAGTGGACACAGCTTCACCAGCAGGCTCATTGACAGAAGTAAAGATGGCTCAGGAAAAGCTCAAACTTCTTTTTTAACTCCCTTTAATGGAACTGTTTCCCTTAAATCACCTGAAATCCCATCCTTAGACAAACTAGTCCCATCGTCAATTTCTGCTCTTCACCTTCAACCTATGGTCAGGTTATACAACACTATTAAGGAGGTGGAACAGCATAAATCTTCACTGCTCTCTTCTATTATGTTGAAATTGAACATAAATCAACAGAAGAATAAAAACACGACCAAAATAGAGAAAAAGGAAAATCTCCACCTGAACCTGGAAGATTCATGTACAATAGTTTCGGGTGACTCTTTAGATGACACTCCCAGGCTTTGATCGAGAAGAACATGGATTACCCCCTCCTACATCAGAAAGACTAAGTTTGGCTGTGGACATTTTCGGAATAGAAATAATATTATGCCTCCTATTGTAATAGTTATATGTGTATTGGACTACGCCAAGTTGTCTAAACATCATGCGCGAACAAACTCCACGGCAAGGTCTTGACCTCAAAGAAATCAATGTAAGCCGCCATCTTGAATCAAGCCGCCATTTTAGGTTCTCTTGCTATGTAGAAGTCACCCTGAACATCAAAATGGAGGCCAAATGACATTTCAAATAGATTCTGGCCGTTGTGACCTCCGTACAGCTGAATGATTAATATGCCTGCAGGCTACTTGTCGGGGTCGTGAACTGAGACCTTGTCCTACTGTTGACCTATATGTAAATGTACTACTTATATCAGCGAAACTAATCAAAATGCATATATTAAAGGTTGACCTGGCAAGGAACCCTAGACCAGTATTGTATTTCACAGAATGGTAACCCGCAAGAGGGTTGGCCAAGGGCTGGACAAATTGGATAAATGGCCCGGGTATTCCAATGTGCGGTCTCTCACTGAACACATCGAACCCTCGTTGAAGTTCGTTATGTTATACTGAGAGCCGAATAGCTATCCGTTTGTCAGTTGACTTGGTAACTGTTGTAGCTTGAAATAAAGTACTTGTATGTTTCTTTGTAACCTGTGTTGGTGTGTTTCCTTTTGGGCTTCCCGGCCTCATATTATTTTTCTGTTTTCACAGTTGGTGCCCGAATAGGGACCCTCAAGATTGATGCCGGATCATTGAAGGTTGACGCAGGCTATCGAACCGGGATCGGACAGTGTGATACTGCGGGCCCGACCGAACGAGACGCGATACCTCGGCAGCGCTGCACAATCCGATCCTTGGACGATAGTCGTGTGGTCTGAAACGGCATCTTGACGAGGGTCAATTTTTGAGGCGGGCAGATTTGTCGAAACCACCAAACACAAGGTAAAATTTGTTAGGTAAGTTCTTTGGTAAACCGTACGGTCCTCCTTAGGTTTGGTCAGGTGTAGTCGTGACCCGACTCTTAATTTAACCCTGACAATTTGATTTTGGCGTATTGTATCTGCAGACACAATTATTGACCAGGTAACACCAATTTTTTGTGAAATGCCTGGGAAATTGTCTAGCTGCTTTAGGGCACTGTTCCGCAGCGATCGACAATCTTTGGAATTTAGCCGCCCGGCACCACAGGAGGGGTCACCGGCGTGTACTATGTACTGTAAGAATGGCATTGGAAGTATAGCATTTAATGATATTTGGCACAGACAAACCAGACATGCTTCCGAATTTCAGTGGCCAATCAATGGTAGTTTCGAGATCCCCCGTATTGAATACCTAGAATCGGTCTTGTTAAAGAAGAAGGCCAGACCTGCAGCATTTGATGTTTTGCAGAATTGGAAAAAAGAAGCGTTGCAGCAGCTTAAAAGTAGGGATAAACATGCACGCCGTCATAAAACGAATGCCGAAAAGGCGTTGTTATATGATAAGGAAAAACATTCAGAGTCAGTCAAGAATATGGATAGGGCTTTCTCACTCGATATCCAGAAAATCTATCCCTCTAAAGATTTTCATGTTTCCGAAGAATTTATTGACAAATTGTTAAACGAACGAAGGCCTGGTGCCTCTGCGCTACCTCCGTATGATCCTCTCCCTGGTGCGCTGCTTATTCCTGCTGTTATTCCTGTTCCCCCTGTACAACCTATTGTTCCTATTCCTCCAGTTGTTGTTCCTCCACCTACTCTACCACCTCTTCCCCTTGCGCCGATAGTCACACCTCCATTGAATTTGCCTGCTCCCAAGTGGTTCTGTACCGACTGTAGTTGATCAGGGTGCGGGGTCGAAGATTGTCACTCGAAATACTGTCTCTGCAGAAAAGAAACGGGAATTGTTTGCATGGGCTAAGCATTGTATGGAGAGAGATGATCAAGCTAATGTTTTTTCCACATTATCAAATATGTACAATTTTCCTGAGAAAAATGTTTTTATTGAAGGTTTGGGGACTCATTTATGTGTAATGTGGGGTAGATTACATAACGCAGATCTCCCACAAGGGTTGAGGGATCTGAATACTCTAGTACTTTCAAGGGACACTGAGGAGAAAGTACATGGTCATTTCGAGAGGTTATTTGAGTATAGGAGGGACTTAGAAATATTGCGGGATGAGGATGATGAAGACGACAGTATGTATGTGCAGAAACGATTCCTTCCGTGTCGTAAATCAGCATCTGAGGAAGTACGAATCTGTACAAAAGATGCGATTCGATGGATCTCAGATTCATCGATACCGCCAGATGAAGTGTATGACACGTATAGTCAGTATACAGTAGAAATGCAGAGGAAGGTGATTCAGGTAATGGTGGAGTACCTGCAGGATGAATGTGTAAGGAAGAAGGTTAGTTGTCCTACAGAGTTATTGGGTATTTGTAAGAGGGCTTTTTCGCCCGACACTTCTTCGACTGCCTTAGCGCTCGACCTGGCCCTGTTGCTTAGTAAGCGATCGGAATTACCTACATCTCAGTTGCCTATGAGAGAGGTTCCTCTGACATTTGTCCCAAAGGTTGAAATTAAGACTGATCCTGCAAATAATATAGTTGCTGTGAACATTCCTGCACATTATGTATCACAGTTTGTTCACGTCCCGTTTTCCGGACAGGAAGTGAACACTATTAGACAATCAATTCCTGATATTAGGAAAAATCCGACAGGATACTACAAAGAGATAGAGTCCGTGTTGCAGTCCTCTGTGTTCACCCTAAGTGATATTGACTTGTTATTCCCTGTACTCATGCCCATAGATTTATGGAAGCAGGTTCGAACAATAGACGATGTGCATGGGTTGGGAGATACGTGGGCTAACATAACTAGGCTTGATGGGGAAAGACCAGCTGGTGAGAAACCACCTCAGGTAATACTCATTTTGCCTGATAGAATTGTTGCAAAATTGAAAACCATAATTCCTGAGAAAAGAATTATTTGGGACAAGCTTATGGCCTGTGTTCAAGGAAAATCTGAGGGTGCCACTGAATTCTTTAATCGATTCGAACAGGTATTCTCTGACTTCAGTGGACAGGACTTGGGCACAGAGTCTGGGAAAAGGTTGTTTGTGGACAAATTTGTGCGTGGATTGCTGCCTGATATCCAGTCACAGATTATGTCCTCTGAGAGCGCTTGGCAGGCGAAATCCCAATCCGAAGTTTTGCACATGGCTCAGTATTACGAGAACCGTGTCAATAATGAAAAAGATAGAGTCGAGAAGAGGAAAGGAGATTTGAAGACTAAAGTATTGTTACAGCAAATTGTTAGAAATCCCAGAGGAGGTAATTCACAGACCAGAGATCAGAATGTTCCGCAAGGGAACGTCCCCTTGGGTCCTGTGAATATTAACCAATGTGCCTGTTGTCGCCAGGAAGGTCATTGGAGTGCACAGTGCCCCGTCCTTCGACAGAGGCCAAACAACACATTTGGGAGTATGGGTAGACGACCTAGAGGTCGCCTCAGAGTGGGGGGCCCTGATAGAGGTCAGCTCTCACAAGATCCTCAGCAACCTTTTTCACGGGATAATCAGACTTCGAGTGTGGACACAAGAAACATATTTGATCACCCTTCTGCTGACTACCTTTCTGAAGAGCTTCCTTTCGACGACATTTTGTTTCGTTAGGATTGCCCGAAGCAGGGTTTGGAACCTTCACCTATTCCCGTTAGTCAAAAAGGTCCCTACGTTGAACTGTTAGTGGGGAATAGGAAACATCAGTTCTTGATAGACACTGGAGCACAGAAGTGCTCCATTGATCATTCTCGGGTTCCAAACATTTCACTGTCAGGGCAAACTAATGTTTCTGTAGGGTTTTCTGGCATACCAGTTGTTTGTCCGGTTTCTTCGCCGGTGCCTGTTTCTTTGGGTCCCTTTACGGACCACTGTCCATTCCTCTTGACTTCAAACTGTGGAGAGAATTTGCTGGGGTTAAATATGTTGAAGAAATTAAATGCAGTGATTCATTGTTCCTCTGACGGAGTGCGACTGACAATTTCACCACAGCAACTTCCCAGTTCTCAGTTTCTGACTCGACCATTGCCTCCTGAATTTAGCGTTGTCCCAGAATGTTTGTGGGCAGTTGACGATAATGATGTCGGAGTTTTACAGATTGAACCCGTTAAAATAGTTTTGTAACATGGAGTTAAACTATCACGCATTCCGCAATATAAAATCTCAGTTGAGGGCGAGTGTGCTTTGAAGTGCATTGTTTCCGATTTTGTACATCAAGGGGTGATTGAGGAGATTGCAGGTAGTTTATGTAACAGTCCGATTTTACCCGTGTACAAGAAAGGCGACAATGCAATCCCATTCCGTTTCATAATTGATCTACGCGCTATTAATAAAAATGTCACTACACAATTTCAAATTGTGCCTGATGGGACAATGATATTAACCATGATCCCTACTACAGCTACTCACTTTAGTGTTGTGGATCTGAAGAATGCTTTCTTCAGTATTCCTATACACAAGGATAGTAGATATTTGTTTGCGTTCACCTTGGGGGGACGCTCATTCACATTTACTCGTGCACCTCAAGGTTATACTGAATGTCCAAGCATTTATAGTAGGGCTTTGAAAGAGCAGCTTGACACCCTTGAACTGCCATCTACTTTTACACTGCTTCAGTATGTCGATGACTTGCTTTTAGCTGCAGATTCTGAAAGTGCTTGGAAAGAAGGCACTGTATTGTTGCTTATTCATTTGGCTGAACATGGTCATAAAGCTTTGCTTAAGAAATTTCAATATTGTTGTCAGGAGGTCACCTATCTAGGCTATCTCCTGTCAAAGGAGGGGAGAAGATTGACACCTGAAAGAATAAAACACATTTCTGGCATGTCTGTCCCAAATACACAGAAGGAAGTCAGAGCCTTAATAGGTATGGCTTCTTACTGTAGGCTGTGGATCCCGAACTTTTCACTAGTGATAAAACCGATGTTGGCCTTGACGAAGAAGTGCATTTCTTCGCCGCTGCCATGGAAGTCGGAACATCAACGATCATTTGAGCTTCTCAAAACCGCATTATGCTCTGCACCGGTTCTGGGTACTCCAAATTACAATAAGGCCTTTGTGTTGTTTGTACATGAGTGTGATGGATGTGCTTTGGCTGTATTAACACAGGAAGACGGAGGGAAGAATAGACCGTGCGGCTACTACTCTTCCGCCCTTGAACCTGTTGCATGCACTTTGCCAAAACGTTTGCGAGCTGTCGCTGCTGCTGCCGCGTCTGTAAAACAGAGTGAGGGAATGGTCCTAGGCCATGATTTAACCCTAATGGTACCTCACTCTGTAGATGTCCTATTGAATAAAACCCAAACACAGCACCTCACCTCTGCACGGCTGACGAGGTATGAATTGACTTTGTTTGCCCTTCACATTCAAATTAAGAGGTGTTGTGTTCTTAATCCAGCTGAACTCCTACATTTCCCGCAAAATACTGTTTGCGGTGACGAAGAATCACATGACTGCCTGTATATTACTGAACAGGAAACAAAGGGCAGGATAGACCTTATAGATACTCCTTTGGATAATGCGGAAGGGGAGCTGTTTTGTGATGGCTCCTGCTTCAAACTTCCGGATGGTACATCTACAGCTGCTTATGCAGTCACTAGATTGAGCACGGTTGTTGAACCTAAGAGAATTCCGCATAACTCCGCGCAGGCCGCAGAGATTATAGCATTGACCCGAGCTTGTGAACTCTCCGAAGGGCGTACAGTAAATATATATACTGATAGCCAGTATGCCTTCGGGGTGGCTCACAACTTTGGGAGGCTCTGGTCGGAAAGAGGGTTCCTAACCTCACATGGGACCAAGATTCAGCATGGCACCCTGATAGTGCAATTGCTCTCGGCACTCGCGCTCCCTAATCAGTTAGCGATCATAAAGTGCGCAGCGCATCGCAAGGTCATAGATGATGTGGGGAAAGGGAACGCTTTTGCTGACCAGATAGCCAGGCAAACAGCCACAGACCTTAGTACAGACATGTATGCTCTAAGAGAAACAAGAGATGCCTATGTAATGGATGAGGGTATTGGGTCTGTACGAGATATCCAAGCTGATGCCACAATAGAAGAGTCTAAAAAGTGGGCCGAAGGGATGGGGAAACTAGATGAAGATGGGCGTTGGGTGGACACATATGAAGGGAAATGGTAGCTCCCTAATTCATATGTGCTGGCGATGGTTACGATGGCACACGGTCCTATGCATGTGTGTCCTCAGCAGATCACGAAAATGTTAGAAAAGGTCTGGGTAAATGATAAAATTTTGAAAATCGCTCAGCATTATGTCCAAACTTGCATGATTTGCTTGCAGCACAATGTGGGGAAGGGGACAGCAACTCCAAGGGGTAGTTTTGGGCCTCCTTCTGTCCCCTTCGAGGTCATCCACTTTGATTTTGTTGAGATGGAACGGTGTAACAATCTAAAATACGTCCTTGTGATCATTTGTGCCTTTAGTAAATGGGTTGAGGCTTTCCACGCTAAGGATGCTACTGCCATGACCACTGCGAAGACTATGGTAAAGGAGTTCTCCCCACGATTTGGGTTGCCAAGAGTCATTTGGTCGGACAACGGTCCACATTTTGTTGCAGCAGTAATCTTGCAGATATGCACAGCATTACACATCGAAAAACGATTTCATTCGGCTAGACATCCTCAAAGTGCTGGGTTGGTAGAGAGACATAATGGTATCCTAAAGAATAAGCTTGCTAAAACATGTGCCGGCACCAAACTGAAATGGCCAGACGCCTTACCTATTGTGTTGTTAGCCATGCGTACCACACCTCAAACTAAGACTGGTCTCTCTCCATTCGAGGTGGTGATGGGGAGGCCTGCTAATATTTGGGGTCTTCCGAAGCCTAAAGCGCTGAGAGATGTTGAAAACGTATTGCTTGCAGACTACTGTAACCAGTTGACTAAAAATCTGTATTTCATTTATCATCAGGTTCGATCAGCTTTACCTGTACGGTTTACGGGCCCAGGACACAATATTCAGCCTGGAAGTTGTGTCCTGGTGAAGGCCTACGAAAGGTCCTCCTGCCTCGCGCCTCGCTGGCAGGGACCCTACCAGGTGCTGTTGGTCACCCAGACAGCAGTGCGGGTGGCTGGAAAGAAGCATTGGATCCACGCAACGCATGTCAAGAAACTTCCTCACCCGACGCCACACGTTACAGAAGAAGCAGAACCCCTTGCTGATGCTACAATCTCTGATCCTGGAGTAGCAAATAGTGCTGTGAGTGTGTTGGAGAATCCCTCTGAGCCCGTGGAGCTTGGGGAACCGTCCATTTTGTCTCCACACTCTTCGGAAAAAGTCACTTCCGGAAAACATTGTTTCAAGTTCTGCGACTTCTGTCACCTCTGATACGTTGCTTCCCTCAGGAAGTAACGTTACCTTATTTCCGGATCAAGCAGTACCGGGAACCACCAGGTACGACCTTCAACGAAGAAAATAGAACTACGGCACGGGTTTTGCCTGTGCATCTGGAAAAGAAAAGAGTCATTGAGAGTTTTGTTCTTACAAAGGAACATTTTGGGAAAAAAACGGGATTCTGCTGGCTAGGGTTGGGGAAGGACTAAGAAGTCGCGCGACCGTAGTGTCGCCAGCTACGAACATTGGGGTTGTCGATTGAAAAACTACGATGTCTGCCACCTCCACCGCTACTGCTCGTATTGGACTTGTAACTAAGGGGGTGACCAACTCGGACAATGAACAATGTGCCTGGGCCCCGAAAACGTATTGCTGTGTTGTGATGATAATAATTGGGATTTGTATAGTCACTGCCGTGGAACTCTGGTACTTTGAAGAAATGTATCCTCTAGAGCCTCTTTTACCAATTGAAATTGTACCTACTGCTCTGACTCCCTCTGTACACCTTCATACTCTGTCACCTAGGGACTCTCAGCATAGACGAAAGTATCACAATAACACTTTAATGATAATAATGAATTCGACGCATGCCATTTTTATTAAGAGCAACTGCTGGATCTGCACCCATTTACCGCAACATGGGAACAAGGGGCTAGGATGGTATATTCACCCTTTACCTTTAACGACTGCTTGCTATGCCTCTCTTAGAGCACTATTCTTTGGCCGGTGGAATGATAGCATCTCAGGGAACTTTGATGGAACTAATTTAAATGATTTTGAGAAACGTGTATTCACTCCCCTGGGATGCTCGCTTTTTTCAAATAGAAGTAAGCCTAATGTTGCTTCTATTAGGCCATCTGATAAACTGTCTCTTCCTTTCCAAACTCTAACTTCCTTTAAAATGGCTCCGATAGGCAATAAGGATGCCGTGCCTCCTTCCTACTGTATTAACCATAGCCCCGATTCAGTTCCCTTCTGTGTACAAAGGAATGGCACCCGGTCAATGGGAGATTTTGAAGGTTGTACGAACGTTGTAAATTTGACCGGGGAGAACAGGCCATTGTATGTAGGGGGGCCTGTCTATTTCGTTTGCGGTAGTACAGCATTTCCCTGGTTGCCCAAGGATTGGCAGGGAACATGTTATTTAGGGATCCTGTTACCTGGGGTATTTATAGCTAGTGCATTGGAAGTTTCTAAGGCTCATCCACGGCGGGACGAGGATGGAGATACCCCTGGGCAAATATTGGGAGATATAGCAAAATCAGTTGGGCCATTTTGGGGACAAATAGCAAATTCCGAAAATATTAGGGGGCTAGCAAGAGTACTGGAGAGAACCATCAGCTGGACCACGGATATACTCTATAATATGACACTGGAACAGAAAGCAATAAGATTGGTAGTGCTCCAAAACCGGATGGCATTAGATGTAATTCTGGCAGAGCGTGGTGGAGTATGTAAATTAGTAGGGTCTGCTTGTTGTGTTTTCGTACCAGATTCCTCCCCGACAATTTTCAAGGCAATACAGAACTTGCACGTCCTTAGTTCAGAAGTGCATGTTCCAGTGGGAGATTGGAGCATTAGTACTTGGTTCTGGGACTCCTTACGATCCTGGGGATGGAAGGTGCTTTCTGTCATACTAGTTATTTTGGGGATTCTGCTATTCCTTTGTTGCTGTATCCAATGTCTACCTAGTATATGTGCAATGCTAGGGGGATGTTGCGCTCAGGCGGTGAGCACGATAGGACATAAAGTGTATGCCCCAGATACAGCATCTAAAGAGTTCGTGTTGCAAGAGGTTCTGGTGAACGACCTAATGGCTATAGATATTACAGATAACGATTAAGGATGTATGGATGACAAATGCATGGAGTTATTTGCAAAGACATCAGAAATAGTATTAGCACTTGGCATAGGCCAAAAGGAGGGTTTGTCGAAATAGAAATAATATTATGCCTCCTATTGTAATAGTTATATGTGTATTGGCCTACGCCAAGTTGTCTAAACATCATGCGCGAACAAACTCCACGGCAAGGTCTTGACCTCAGAGAAATCAATATAAGCCGCCATCTTGAATCAATCTGCCATTTTAGGTTCTCTTGTTATATAGAAGTCACCCTGAACATCAAAATGGAGGCCAAATGACATTTCAAATAGATTCTGGCCGTTGTGACCTCCGTACAGCTGAATGATTAATATGCCTGCAGGCAACTTGTCGGGGTCGTGAACTGAGACCTTGTCCTACTGTTGACCTATATGTAAATGTACTACTTATATCAGCGAAACTAATCAAAATGTATATATTAAAGGTTGACCTGGCAAGGAACCCTAGACCAGTATTGTATTTCACAGAATGGTAACCCGCAAGAGGGTTGGCCAAGGGCTGGACAAATTGTATAAATGGCCCGGGTATTCCAATGTGCGGTCTCTCACTGAACACATCGAACCCGCGTTGAAGTTCGTTATGTTATACTGAGAGCCGAATAGCTATCCGTTTGTCAGTTGACTTGGTAACTGTTGTAGCTTGAAATAAAGTACTTGTATGTTTCTTTGTAACCTGTGTTGGTGTGTTTCCTTTTGGGCTTCCCGGCCTCATATTACTTTTCTGTTTTCACAACATGTTCAAATCAGTGAATGTGGAAACTGGCATGCATACAGACTCCTTAACAACAAATAATGCTAGTTTCCAGCAAAGGCACAACCCTCAACAGGTTAAGCAAAAAAAGGAAGCAAAAAGAAAACAACGAATCAAGCAGCTCTCAACTTAAACAAACAAAGTGCAAGTTTTTAAGAGTTCTACCCAAAGAGGATCTGAATACCAAGATAACTAAAGTGCCTGATCCCCAAATGGTAAAAAAGAAAATGAACAAAAAATCCAAAGGGAAGCATCTTAAATCTGCTGCCCAAAAAATGATTACTACATTTCTTTTCCTGGTTGACCTCACCCAAGAAGAAGGCCATACCCTAGTAAACGATGACATCTCAGGAGCTTTGGAGGAACTGGGCAAAATTCCAAGCAACATCTTAGCAATTGAACAACCAAGCATACAAACATTTTCTGATCCCCTAATTGAGAAGACCAAAGCGAATCTGACTTGCCTATCGGATCACATACATCCATTTAAGTCAAACTAAAGCCCAGAAAGCTCCTACTGATAGAGAGATAGGCTTTGAGTTTATCTCTTTTTAAATAAAGATCATGTTACCACAAACAGATTCCTCCACATTTTCACATTAATTCCCACTCTACACCTGATCATTATTTCAGCCCTCGACTGGGTGAACTGTCCGGAGGATACTGCGGATAATGTTATTGCTCATTTTTACTCACAAATGGTGACTCGACTGGTGTGAGACCAGATGGATAATTTTAGATTGATGGGAACAGAGCTGTATAACCCCCAGGTGAAAACATCTTACCAGGAAAAGATGGTACTTGGTCAGTCCTCTACTTCAGTGAGGTCCTCCTTCGACAACTTGACAATCAAATGAGATATTGGATGGAATGGCACTAGATCTATCCTCTGAGTTACTCAAAAGTCCAACACACAGAAGAAAAAGACAACTGGATGTGGTTACCTCAAGCTCTCCTCTGTATGAAGCATCAGGTAGGCAGGAGAGAGCATCTTTAATGAAACCCATAAACGCTGTTTCCTGGAACTGATGTGGCCTTAACAATTTACTCAGTCTAAAAGAACTCAACATAATTTATGGAAGATCATGGCATAATTCTTCTCCAGGAGACAATGTCAGTTAAACCAGTACAAATTATTGGAGGGCTTCTAAGTTTTCCCAAAAGATGTTTCCAAGTGGGGCTGAGAGCGCCCTAGGGGAGGCTTATTATTGGCAATGAATTTGAATTTGACGCTCAAAGGAGAAATCATTTAAACTAATTATGAAGGCTTATTAGCAGTTAAGTTAACATTTTAAGGACAAGTGCCAATTGTAGAAATTCTGATTATTAACGTTTATACAAATTATGCAAAAACTAATATAGAAGACATGCTTGATGTTTTGGTCTTCATTTTCAGTGACTGATTGAGCGAATGACATTGTCATAACATCTTAGCAGCAGTCAATTTAAATTGCATATGCCACTTTAATTTGGACTACTCAATTACAGTTTCCCATCCTAATATAAGCCTTTATAAGGTTGATAGTGTTTATAAGGTTCACAGCACTAAGTAGTAGGATGAGTGCTAAAGAAAAAACATCTTGCTTCTTTCCCTTTGATTTGGCCACGGCCAGAAATTACTAGAGAGAGATCTTGCAACCTATTGTGAGCTCCCCCCTGTTCCTGTTCTTTGTTATAGATGTCAGGGCAAGAGGGGGAGGAGGGATTGATGCCCCCATGGACGAGATGCCATACAATATGTTCAGAAGAGGACAAGTGTTTAACGAGCATGAAAGGAAAGTGAAAACAGATTTCACTGCAGTTCCTCCCACCCGATTGAATAAGAGCCGGTCAAATAGGGTGGAACCCCAACTGGTCTTACAAGATGTTAGGTTGTGGAAAGAAGACAAAACTGAGGGTTTGGAGTGCCACGGTGTGGCCAAAATAATGAAAGGAAAGGAAAGGAAAAAAATCACCCAGTACAGCAGCAGCATGTTTGATCCCGGATTATTTTTAAAAAATCAACGTGGATGACTAAGGCAAAATTGAAAACCCAACCTAAGCTCATACAAGGAGACTTTGGGAGGAGACCAACATTGGACTTAACGGACGTGGACATTTTAAAAGTAAACAAAGCAGAGATAGAGACATGTGGGGTGCATGAATCTGTTACCATCCAACAGTTTGGGGCTCCTCCGGTCATTATTTTTCCAGGTGAAACTCGGATGTTCCTGCATTTATGTATGGAGACTAAGATCACTAACATAGAAAATGTTCCACCCGTTTGTACGCAGAAAGAGGACACCAATGAGAGATTTGTGCGGGTAGTGAAATTATCTAACCCATTGAATAACATTGTTAAACCAGTGCTGGATTATCAAGGGAAATTCAGAGGTAGTGGAAAACAGATGTCAGTAGACTTTGATCGCCTGTTACAAAAAACAGAACCAGCAGAAAATCCATCTTTGATGGCTCAAAGATTGGCGAGAGATAAAGCTCAGATTAAATAAATGCTGGTAAATATACCTAATTCATCATCCAAAAAAGGTGACAGGGACTTTTTCCCTCAATAGGAGTAAAGACATGTACACCCCCACATTGAAGATCAACAAGTGTTAAATTATCATAGAGAGCAGGGGTTGAGTACGGAGGCGCATAACAAGGAACAAGTGGAAAATGTGCACATGACCTCTACGAAAATAAATATAAAAGCTGATAACAGAGATCAAATGTGCCCAGAAGCTAGAGGATCGGTCATTGTTAACTACAAACTTAGAGGATTCGATTTTCACTGCAAAAATGAATCAAGACAAGTGGAATGCTTTAATGGCAGCGTCTCTAAATACTCAAAACAGCTTGATGTCTGCCTTAACGATCTCCTTCTCACTGTTTATACACCAATATGAAACCATGAACAAGAGCTTCAAAGATCTGGCCATTTGCTTGCAGTGATTCACTCAAATTTAACATATGTTGAAATGCTTATCACCTCATTACAGGCAAGAGTAGAAAAGGAGGTGGCGGCCTCAAGCCAAGTTCAAATAATTATGCTAGATGCATTGGAGATGGAACGCTTAGAAAAAAAATTATATTAACGTCATTGATGAAGACAATATACGAGAAACAAATGGTACTCTCTTTCACCTGCCTATCGCGCTTGATAACCATCTATGAATACATTTCAATCTCCAACAAACATGAAAGGATAGCAAATGGCTGAGGAAGATGAGAACTTGAAGGGAAAAGTAAAGGAGTTTAACTCCTCTGAGAAAATCAATGAAAAGAGTCCTGTTATGGTAGGAAATGAAGAGACCTCTATGATGAGGCCAAATATGTTGGAGAAGGAAGATATAAGGGAAGAGGTGGCAACGAGAATTTCAAGAAGTAATAACTTCGGTAAACCCAAAAAATCCAGGGGATAAAGAAAGTCTGCTTAAGCTTTCTGTTACTCCGGCTTATCCTATGTTTGAAATAAGAAGAGGGCAGCAGATAAAAATGATGTGGATGAAAAAATCTAAAAATCTTCCTCTGAAAAAACAAAGGAAATCTAATGCTGCAAAGAATTTTGTAAGAAATATTACAACGTCACCACCTTCAGATGGGCAGGAGGAGAATGTTCCTTCTCCAATGAAGTGGAAGCCTGTTTCGAGAAAGCATTATCAACAGGAAACAATCACCTATATGCTGTATCCTTCCAGGAAGAAAACAGTATGCGGGAGGAGAAAAAAGATCTACTACACCTCTCAGTATACACCATGGACGAGGAGGATCAAGTAAACATAAATTGCGGTCCTTCTGACGTTAATGGAAATGGGGCTATAAACCAAAGAGAGAATGATGTGTCACCACACCTTAAGGATGGCTATGGGGCGAGGATAGAGAAGGAAGGAGATGTACAAGATCAAAGATAAAAAAGGCAAAAAGTGAAACCATCTCCCTAACCTTGGAAGACAAAAGAGCCCTTAGTAACTTTAAATGGAATCAAAAGTTGGACATCCAAAAGAAGACTAATAAATCAATCACCTCAAATCTTGAAAACTATTTTTATGGAAAAAGTCAAAGGAGGAAGACTCCTGAAAAAGTGACACTAACATTTCAGAGAAAGAACATTGTACAAAGAGAGGATAGAAAGTAAAGATATTGTGCAATACAACTTAATAGTTTGTTCCAAGTAAATGATGGATTGATTCTAAATCACTCAAATGTGATGAACTTATTTCACATTCTGCTATTACGCTTTATTACAATGGAAGATATTACAAAGTTGATATTTCCGTAGGAATCAATCCAGGACAAAGTGATCCCACATTTAAGATCTGGGATGGTTAAGTCCTCATTAGTAGAGGTTGCCCATTTGTTGCTGCGATTGGGTTTTGAATTATCAGACTGGACTGATGGAGCGAACCTAAGGGCTCAGAAGCCTGATAACTTGATGTTTTCATCTATGGATTAATATCTTGTGAAAACGACAACACAGAGCCCGGGACATAAAAGGGGGGAAAAGAATATTGGATGAAGCGGTGGACCAGAGAGACCCAGCCAAAACACCTAATCTCTACCAAAAAGGTCTGCTGAAGGTCTCCTTTAAAATTAATGGGTCGATGCAACGCAAAGTTCGAGGAACGAGAGAAAATTTGGACTTTCTGGCCCAAAGCATTCGGATCCCCCTGACACTACTCTTCCTATGAACAATAATTAACAATGAAAGAAGGTATGGTCGATGGGGTGACATTTAACCTCTGATAAGGATATTTCTAAGCGTAAAATGGAAATCATCTTTTACAAGAGACTTGATTGAGGCAATCCCCATCCCTAGATGGCTATACCTCTTATTTTAATCCTGCTTACAGGGGAGAGAAAGGGCGACATATGGCGGGACTCCTAAAATTGATCAAGAATGTGTCGGCATAGAAGTGATTGAAGTTATGAATCCTAACCCCTTCTTGCATACTTTGTGGGTGAAAATGAAGGAGGATCAGGTAAAGGATTATAAATTAGGGCTAATAATTAATCTTTATTGGAACCCACTAGCCATCAAGGAGGTGGCCTTTTTGAAGAATGTAACGAGTTAATATATAGATTCTACATACAACATAAGATGGCATTTATCATGGGGGGGTTAAACATCTCATGTATTGTTAAAGCAGGGAGAATTGTAGATAAGGACGAGATATCTCTGAATAGAAGAGCACAACAGGCTGTGGCTTGGATGGGGACTATGTTTTCCCAGAAACCTCCATATGATCAATGGTCAAATCAAAGGCGACATCCCAGCTCAGATTATTTGGTCAAATGGAATTCAATCTACAATCCTTGATTACATATTTGTCTCTCTGAATATACTGGGAGAGATGGTTGAGATGAAAGTGATACAAAAGACAAGGAGTGATCATGCCCTTCTGAAAATATCATGGGGAGGAGGAAATTATAGGATGGAAATTAGATGGAGTAACAAGGTAGAGGTAACTTTTGCTCGAACTCGCCCTAGGTAGAGATTTGACGCTATCCCCATCCTTTTGGAAAATGTTGACATGCAATGGGAACAACAGGCGAATATAAATTATGCTCCTTTGCTGCTGGAATTTGCTATACCAGTAGCAAAAAAGATATGAGGCATATTTGGCAATGGCTGAATGGAACAACCTCCTCCGACAGAGCCTGTTTAATCAATGTGGTAACTGAAGATGCTTGGTGTAAATTCGATGAGGAGTTATTTGGGCAGAGACTTAATTCGCCTAGAAAGGGAGAGTGTCATATTAAAAAAACATGGCTTTTTGCCATGGACATGCTTGATCTAGAGCTCCAAATGAAAAAAGCAAATCCATCCAACGCTCCAGACCCTGATGGCCTGACAAATTCTATGATTAAGGAGCATAGGGAGGCATGGCTGGTGTTCATGTTTAGACTCATCACCCACGTTATGAGATCAGGAGTAATTCCGGATTCATGGAGATTAGCCATTATTGTCCCCATCTTCAAGAGGGATGATAGGACTGACCCTTCGAACTATCAGCCTATTGCCCTTCTTGGTGTACTGAGATAACAGTTTGGGTGATACTCCTGAAATCTTTGCAGAAGTGGATAGAGGAGATAAATCAATTTTATACTCATCAAACTGCTTTTATTCCAGGGCGTGGAGTGGAGCAAAATCTGTTCCTGCTAAATATTTTGAAGGGGAAAGCCCTAAAAAGTTGAATAAAAATTTACTTAGCTTTTGTAGACCTAAAAAAAGCTTTTGATATGGTGGACAGAAATCTGCTTTGGGCAAAAATGAAGACATGCAATTGTCTGCCTGAATTGTTGGGCCCAGTATGAGCACTAGATACATCAACTAAGGTGCAAATAAGACTTAACTCCCAAGGATTATTAACAAAAGAGATCCCTATCTACCGAGGCTTAACGTAGGGGAGTCCTCTAGCCCCCATGTTGTTTAATCATTTCTGATCAGATCTAAGGGACAACAGGGATTGTACGCGTGCATTTCCTCTGAAAGTGAATGGGTATAAACTGTCTCGCATCTCATATGCAGACGACCTGGTGCTCACCGCCCAGATGCTGATAGGTCTCCAGAGGTCTATAATGGAGTTACAAGCCTATATGAACAGAAATGGGCTCAAGATAAACGCTGCAATAACTAACCTTTTGGTGTGCTCTCCTATGATTGGTAAACAGAAACAATTTCAATGGCTGTTGGACGAGGAGATATTATACCAGGTGTCACCAGTGTTGTACCTGGGAGTGCGAATAAATCTAAGCACAGTGGATATTCTCCTTGCCCCCGATTTTGACCTTTTGTAAAACCAAGGTAGTGGCGATGTAGACCTACAGGGTGGCGGCATGCACATTAACCCATTGGATAATTTGAGTGGTTTTGGAAACTTCCTTTTGGCGAAAGATTCTGAGGCTGCCCCAAAATCTACCCACAGCGTAATCAGGTATGAACTTGCCTTGATTTCAATCTATGCAAGTTCGAAGTGGAAATCCCTGTCACTATTCAGAAAGTGTACATTGATGGTGAAACCGACACCATATCAGATTTTGACTCTGAATAAGGACAAGGGAACTAACAGACTACTTGACCAATGGGGAGGGCAAGTCAAGCAACAGTGGTGTCATAGAGGGCGCTAGAGGACCACCAAGATGGCGGCTCTTCTGTGAGCTCCCTGAAAGCTCCTCATTAATCCTGACAAATAGCTGCAATCCCGACTCATCGGCGTGTGTACTTCACAGGCGCAGTCCCTCCAGGGCCCCGCAAGCAGGTTGCGCCCAAAATCACCAAGAAACTGCCTCTGCAATTCCTCTGAGCCCGTGGCGGTGGCCTGCACCAGACCAGGCCCACAGAGACGAGACTGGTACCCGCCCCCACCCCCTGGGAAGGGCCGCGACTCGTTCTGCTGGCTCACCAGCGTATCAGTGCTGGCGGCTCTGGTGCATGAGTCGGAAAACCGGCGGGAGGCGAGGTCGACAGCAGCAGCTCCACAACGGCCTCTGAAATGGTGTGGGGAGATGCTGGAGCGCCGTGGCGGTGGATCCGCGGAGTGGGAGGAGCCAGCTGGCGCTGTGAACAGCCAACCTGGGCGAGGGCCGCTAGCCGAAGGTGAGGAGTGCGGCAGGGGCCCCCCAGGGACATTGCACGCGCACACGGGTGTATGCAGGGGAGACACGCGAGAGAGAGGCGGACCCGCAGGGGGAAGACAGGAGTAGGCGACCTCCCCACGGTGCTCCGTCACGCGGATGCACAAGATGAGCATAAAAGTCAGCCTCAGTGCCTGAGGAGCACGCTGAGAAAACGAGGCCCTCCCCTCCTGCATCTAAATCAACGCAGCCTTGGGACAGTACCCCCCCGGAGCCATCAGCACGTACAAGTGCCCCCTCCCCCACCACAGCGGGTGCTTGAAATGAACTCAGGGCTCACCCTCTGATTGAAACCTGCCAGATCTAGACCCCCCAGATGCGCGTGGCACCGGGAGAGCAGGCGCTGGAGTCCTACTGAAACTTCCTGCCCAGTCCAGGGGTACCATCGTGGCCCAGTTCAGCCGCATCCACCTTCCGGCACACTGGGACGTGACTCCCCCTCCATCCGAGAACCGAGAACCAAGAACCTGCGCCCACCTAGCATTGAACCTCTTGGTGCCAGGGCTGACACTGGGCAGCATTGTGGATCCCGCCGGCCGACACCAGGAAAACAAGCAAACACAAGCAAACACTTCGGGCAGTTCAAGCCCAAGAGACCTCTTCCCCCTACCGGAGCGAGACGAGTCTGAACCCCAGAGTTCCATACCTGGGGTCGTTGCTGGACGCCCCAGGGACAAGCACCAAGATGGGCAATCATGACAAATAACAGCGAAAACTCAACTTTGATGCCGGCCCTGCGTCAAAAACCCCAAGACAAGAAAATTGCCCAGACTCCCCACACAACCACGGCGAATCGGAGGATGAACACCAGCGGCAGGTTGATATCTGCGAGATCCTTCTAGAACTTAAATCAGGGATAGGGAGTCTGGACAGTAAAATGGACAGACTCTTGTCCAAGGTAGACCTTCTCCAGCACCGCCTGGACCAGCATAAGGACAGTTTAAATAACGCCGAACAAAGAATCTCAGACGATGGCTCAGCTTCATTAACTGCAAGAGTATCCACGCTCGAAAGCCAAATGAAAACAGTCATGGCTAAGAACGAGGACTTGGAGGGGTGCTCCCACCGAAATAATATTAGAGTGATTGGAATCCGGGAACAAGCAACTCCTAACAGAATGGAAGACCACGTGGAAGAAATGTGTAGAGACCTATTCGGTGACACGGCTCTCTCTCACCTATTCGTCATTGAAAGGGCCCACAGATTACCAAACACCAAACCGATCCCTGGGGCGCCCCTGCGCCCTATTATTGCCAAGCTGTTAAACTACAAAGACCGAGATACTATCCTGAGGCTGGCAAGGGAGAAAGGGAACCTGCAATACGATGAAGACAAAATACAACTCTTCCCTGACTTCTCTCCAGCAGTTCAAGCCCAAAGAAGATCTTTTACAGCTGTCAAACAACAGCTGTGGGAGAACCAAATCACTCATTCAATGCTCTTCCCTGCAAAACTCGTGTCCAGTTTGAAGGGAGGGTCCACTTCTTCAACTCACCCGAAGAGGCCACCCTATTCCTGGATGAGCGAAGATGCAAAGCCTCAAACAATAGCTGGACAGTCTCTTGGAGGGAGCGAGCCGAAAGAAACTCGCCATGACTGGCAGATGCAGTGCAGGACAAGATATGGCACACAACGCCAAGGATCGGGATTTATCACATAAATAAAAGAAGCGCCTTCCCATGGGAGGTCACTAGCGCCCCACGCGCAGCAGTAACATGTTCACTTCAGGGGGGAGACCGAACAGACCAGTTGGGGGTTGTCAGTGTAAGGCACTGTTCGCTAAAGTTGTTATAGTTACGCACGGGCCGACCCCGGCCCTGCTCTACCCCGTCCCGCTGCATGCTATTCCCGACCCGGCGGACACAATCGTCCCCACAGATGGACCGCTGCTCCTCTACAGATCACTATAGGGCTGCTCTCAGCCCATGTACTGTGAACATAGATGCCATCCGCCTGATTCAAGGTAGCAACGTGGAACATTAGGGGGGGTAACATTCCCGCAAAAACAAGGAAGATCCTGCAGCTCCTCAAACGCCACAAAGTAGACGTGGCAATGGTTCAGGAAACACACCTCACCCTGCAAAAAGAACACCCCTGGGCTCGAAGCTGGGGTTTCCATCGATACTTCTCCTCTTACTCCTTGTATGCTAGAGGAGTGGCCATCCTTATCAACTCTAAAGTTGGCTTCCGCATGAAGAAAGTGGAAAAAGACAGCAAAGGCAGAGGGCTTCTGGTACAGGGCCTCATCTTCCGGGAAAGATGTCACGTTCATAAACTCATACGGCCCCAACATAGACGGAGTGAATAACTTCGATTGGGTCCTCTCATGACTAACACAGACCGAACAGTCAACCATCATCTGGGGCGGCGATCTTAATACGCACCTCGGCCCGCAAAAAGACAAATCACAGGCCAACTCCGTACAGGCCTCCAAGGCGAGCCTTCAAGTGCAAGAGATCTGCAAAGCATATAACCTAGTCGACATATGGAGGCACGGAAACTGGGAGAAACGCAAGTATACATTCTACTCCAAGGTTCACCATTCCAGCTCATGTATAGACTATCTGCTTGTCTCTACGCAAAGTGCGTTTCAATGGGGTTGCTGCCAGATCCTCCATAAGACATTTTCAGACCACGCTAAAGTAACTCTCGAATGCAACCTCCCCACTGCAAAACCAACAGCACCGAACTGGCGCTTTAAACCAGGTGAGCTAACGGACCAAGCTTTCACTGCCGAGCTATGAGAGGAGATCACAAACTTTTTAAACATCAATCAAGACTCAGTCTCCTCGGCGGGGACGTTGTGGGAAACATTAAAGTGCTCCATAAGAGGAGTGTGCATCGCTAAAGAAAACAGAATCCTTAAGACGATACGGCGGGAGTTAGCGACTAGTGAGGAACACCTGAAGGCCCTAGAGCAACAGAGCATGGACACCATCTCCAAACACACCCAAGCAGAACTCAAAGACGAATTGCTTAAATTCAGAGCACTGGCAGAGCGCGAGCTGAAATTCCTACGCCGTGGTCACAGATACGTCAATATGGAGAGGGACAGCATCCTGGAGCGCTCCTCGCCCATTTAATTGCTGCTGATAGAAGACCTACCTTGGTGGAAAGAATAAGCACGCGACAGGGGACACTAGTCCCCACAGAACCAGAAATAACTGACACCTTCCGCACCTTCTATCAAAACCTGCACAGCTCACACTATCCAGATGACCCTGAACATCTTCATACCTGTCTAGCAGACACAGAGCTACACTGGGTGTAACGAGAACTAAGCTAACCACTAAACGACCCCATCACGCAGGAAGAGATCCTAGAAGCGATAAAGAGCCTGCCCAACACTAAAGCCCCCGGCCCTGACAGCCTAATCAGGGAGTTTTACAAAGCATTCACCCCATTAATAGCCCCCTCCTATTGAAAGTCTACGAGGAGGCAGCGGAGTCAGGCGCTCTCCCACAGACCCTGAGGGAAGCAAACGTAATTCTCCTGCATAAAAAAGATAAGCCCCCTGAGGAATGCGGTTCCTACAGGCCGATTTCCCTAATAAACCTTGATAATAAAATTCTGGCCAAAATCCCATCCAACAGGCTAATCCCCTTGATGCCAGCACTGGTGCTCGCGGAACAGGCTGGCTTTGTGCCCGGATGCAACACATCATTTGGCAGCAGGAGAATGTTCGGAGCTATAGCAGCGATAGACCCCACACAACAGGCAGCCGCAATCCTTTTGGATGCCAAGAAGGCCTTTGACTCTGTCGAATGGCCCTTCATGTTTGCGGTACTCCGGCAGCATGGCCTTGGGAACCAGTTCATAAAACTAGTACCTATACTGTACAATAAACCCCAATCAACCATTGTCCTAGGCTCATCGAAGTCTGCGCCTGTCCATATCCGACGTGGGACCAGACAAGGGTACCCACTATCTGCGCTAATATTTGTGCTCGTAATGGAACCGCTGGCCTCTGGCTTGCGTACCCGACACCTCCACATGGGACTCACCATGGGCCCTCATAAAATGGTCAACTCCCTCTACACCCACAACGTAGTGCTATTCATACAAAATACCAATGAGACTCTAAATCATATAATGCACGAGATTATCAAATTTAGTATGGTCTCAGGCTTGAAAATTAATCACTCCAAGTCAATAATGTTTCCCCTAACGCCTTGTACCAGATAATTTACAGACGACTTTAACTTCAAATGGGAATGCGCTCATGTGCGCTATCTTGGGAACCTCTTGTCCCTGAGTCACCGAGATGTCTTCCAGGACAACTACGAGTCCACATTAAAATCACTCCAGGAAAAGGTGACCAGATGGAGGACACTGACGTGACGCTCTGGGGTAGAGTGTCACTGGCTAAGATGGTGATCCTACCAAAACTCCTCTATCTGTTTACAAATATACCACTTCTGCTTCCTCAGCGTTTCCTAGGGAAACTGAAGAGTATCATCATAGAGTTGATCTGGGCCGGCAAGCCCGCAAGGGTGGCCTACTCGACGCTCATACTGCCAACAGCGAATTGCGGGCTCGCACTCCCCGACATGGAACGCTGTTATTGGGCTGCACAGGCACACTTTCTAAGTCACTGGTACTCTACTCATTTTATCAGACCCCACGTCCAGATAGAGCGGGCCCTAGCGTCACCCAATTTACTGCGAGGAGTCATTATTAGTCATCAATCGGTTCCCCACTCCACACTAAATGTAGTGCGGACCACATACGCAATTTGGAAAAAAATTGCCCAGAAATAAGGAGTATCAATCAGATGCTCTCCATTACTACCCATTAGATTCATTCCAGGTATTCCCCTTACGAATGAGAAAGTGTTCCTCCAATGGGCAGACAAAACACAAATACAATCGTTCGGCGATCTTTTTGTCGACGAAACATTTCTACCACCCCAACAGGCCAAGGGGAGAGGCGGTACCTCATCCCTAGATATATTTATATATTTTAGACTGTGTCACGCCGTCCATGCTTTATTCCCCTCATTTCCACGACAACCTCCAACGTGGCCACTACTCCATAGCATAATACAGACACAGGGGGAAGGCAAAGTAATATCAGTGTTATACAGATCCATCCTAACAGACACGACACGAGAAAACCCACGCACGAAAACTACGTGGGAAAAAACACTGCAAACTTCCATCCCCGAGGAAGAGTGGGCATACATTCTCCAGCAAACTCAGAAAGTTGCTTTGAACTCACGGCTCAAACTCATCCACTTTCATTACTTACATCAAACCTACTACCCCAGCCAAAAAGTGCAGGCACAGACCAGACTCTGCAGCGAAGTGCGAGAGGTGTGGACAGCCAGCTGTGGACTTCCTCCACCTTGCCTGGAGCTGTCAGAGACTGTCCAAATTTTGGTCTCAAGTCATCCAAGAAACGGGGCGATAATTGGAGAAGAATTGCCTACAGTTGCACTGCTTTGAATGACTAAACAACTGCCACCTGCAGTGAGGAAACTAGCCAACATCCTATTGGTCCTGGCACACAGAAGGGTGGCTTTGGCCTGGGGTCAAGGCCCTCCCCCCTCAATTACAAACTGGTGAAAAAGATGTGCTCTACTTCCAGGACGTGGAGACCGAATTCATCAAAACGTTGCCTCTTCATGCACGACGCCCGGACATCTGGGGGCCTTATGTAATATACCTGATGAATTCCAAAAGCGATTCCTCAACCTCCTCATCCCCAGGTTGATCATCTGGCCGACACTGCCGAGTGGACATCTTAAGAGTAATCCTGAGTGTGAACAATGTGAGGCACTTCAGAATATTATCAGGATATAATTACCCGGACCGATGGGGTTATGATATGGGTGTGTACCCGAATGGGTAAAGCACACAGGCAATTATTACTATTTAGATAACTTTGTTAATAAGCGTCTGAAGGGATCAGACTTTAACTGAAAGAACACTGGAATCTTGTGTTGTAGCTAGCGAGGAGTTAGACGGGAGCGGGGGCGTGGGGATTTCACGGTGCAAGTTATTTAGCCCACTGTTGGGCAGACGGAATTTTCAATTCGTATTTGTTTTCTTTGTTTTCTTTTTCTATGTTGATAAAACATAAATAAAGTGTTAAAAAAAGCAACAGTGGTGTCTCTGGGTACTTGTTTAGACACCCTTGTAACAAATCCGGGGGAGCTTAAAAGACTACTTAGGGAAGACATCTGGATTTGGACATCAAAGGGGGTTATTCGCTCCAATCCCACTTTAAGAATGAAATTAAAGCCTTTAACGCTGTACCTGAAGCAATTTCTTTGCAAACGCTATAGACAACAGTTTATGAGATTTTGTTTTAATATATTGCCTACGAGGCAAATATTGAAGATATATGGCCAGGTGCCGGACACAACTTGTAGATTTTTGTTTTGCACGGGATTAACTACCATGCATTCCCGCCGCATAGGCAGGCTAATTGAAAATAGATACTTGGGGAGGCAGAATTTATATGGGCCTGGAGTTTTACAGGTGAAACCTACCTCCTTTATTTTCGGGACAATCCAGTTTTAGGAAGTCTGTCTAGAACTGAAGAACTTTGGCAAGGGGGACCCTTTTAGAATTAACAGGGCATAGTTACTCTACAAATCATCTCTATTGGCCTTTTTCCTGGGCTAGAAGTAAGAGATGGAATGGGAGAAGTTCAAGAGTGGAAATCAAGGGACAAGCTGCTGTTTTCTTTTAATTACAAATTAATTGTGATTTTATTGATGTTCTGGGGTTTTATTGGAAGGTAAATATGGAAGAATGTTTGTTTTCTTTGTTGTCCTTTAGAGATAAAGGTTTGTAGTAAAGCATATATCTGTTAATACAAATAATTAATAGAGGTCAAGGATGGGTGGGTTTATTGCAAAGTTGGGGTCTGGATCTTGACCATTTCAGACACAATATTTTCAGTGAAACACTCATATCCCGGAGGCGAGGTAATTCCTATACAATGTTGGACTAGCTGGGGTATCCAGCGTTGCCTGGGTCCTGATCGAGGGGTGTTTTATGTGCCCTGGACGATGATGCTCTTGTCGGCAAGTCTTTCTTCAGTTTGCTCTGGTGTCTCATGTGCCCTGGAGGATGTTGCTCTGGTCCTCTTGTTGGCAAGTCTTGCTTCAGTTTGCTCTGGCATCTCATTTGCCCTAGAGAAAGTTGCTCTTGTCCTCTGGTTGGCAAGTCGTGCTGCTGTTTGTTGTTTTTCAGAAGCTCTTGATATTGATTTTAGGTTTTCATCATATGGAGCTTTTTAGAGCGATGTTCGTTTGTTGTGCAGCATGTTTCAGTCACTCAATGGCTTCAGCACATTTTGAGAAAAATTCCAAAAAAGATTGGTTGATTGTGCTCTCTTCTTATGAATGAACTTAAGTAAACTGTAGCCTTGCCATTTCCCATATTTGGAGTGGTGTGATAAAAAAATATTTTTGAAATTCCCATTAAAAATACTTTAATAAACAGTTTTGAACTGTATACACTAGTAATACACTTCAAAGGAATAACCAGCACATTGAATATTTTGCTTCAGACACTTTTACCAAATGTTGCCTCCTTCTAGTACCTACTGTAGTGAATCGGGTATCAGTAAATGAGGGGGCCTATGGAGTGCATTTTCTGTATCCAAACATAAACTACAATCTTGCCCCAGACAAATGAGGAATCCATGCAAAATTTGGTGGCAGTGGGTTCAACGGTGTGGATTTTTATAGCCGGATAAACATACACACATACATACATTCAGCTTTATATATAAAGATGACCTTTTCCTATCCAACAGATCAATGATAAAAAAGCTCTACCTTTTATCTATCTTTTGAGGTTCCAAGCGATCAACCCTATTTATTTATATACAGACAGATTGCAAAGTAAAATGTTTCTAGCTGTTCTTATTTATTGATAAATGGCTCTTACAGTGTTCTTTAATGGTTTGTAGTTGGAGTAATCATGCTTTGCACTTCTTCAATGTACAAACAATAATTAGAACAATAAATTAATGCCTCGTTACGGTAACTGGCATTACCTTGGTAGGAGACAAGATCACCACTTACATTGTTACAATACCTCTATAATTTAAGCTAAAAGAGAAAAAAAGAGCAACTTTTAGAAAACTCAGGAAAGATTTAGCTATGTATAACATGAAATGAATGTTTGCTATGGAAAAGATCATACAATAACATCTTAATTACTGCCAAAGATAACAGCATATGATGTTAATACATGATATTTAACAAATTCTAAGTACATAGGAATATAATAAGGCCTACACAATACAGAACAAGGCGTAGGCTCTAAGTCAGTTACTTATATTGAAGAACCTGATTGGGTCTCACATTTTCAATGGACCTATGCCTACTCGGCTGTAACAGATAGTGAACACTTTGTAAGAAGGCAAGACCTAGCTAGATGGAACACCTACTTCACAAGGGAGGACATTTTAGATTGTATTCAATTGACCAAGAAGTGAAGAGCACCTGGGCCAGATTCACTTGCTCCTATTACCATTAAACACAATAAAGAGCTATGATCAAATGTACTGGAAATATCTTATGTTATTCCGCCTTCTTGGCATTGTACCTATGTTATTCCCTCTTTAAAAAAGGAGACCGATGTGATCCGGCCAAATATCGAATAATGGCATTTCTAGATGCTGTTAATAACATTTTGCATATTTGCTCCTTAAGTATCTGGCAATATTTACAACATGAATTCTGTCAAAATTCCAGTAGGATTCTGAAAAGTAATGGCACCCACCCTGAATGGGCTAATTCTGACCGTTCTTTAGACAAGTGCTCAGGCAAAATATGGAAAAACAATCTATTTCACCTCAATTGATTTGTTGAGTGCGTTCAACAGGGTTAACAGAGACATTTTACGGTGGAATCTAAAAAGGTGCTGCATCCCAGAAGGCCTCTTGAGGCTAATAATGCTGCTACATGAAAACACCAAGATACAAGTTAAACTCAATAAGGAGGGCTCACTTTCTTGTCTGATTGATACACATTTTGGGTTATGACAGGGGAATATTTTGACTTTTTAACTTATATTTAGCAGAAATTAAGGAACTATTGGACAACTTAAATTGTTTCCCAGTAAAATTGGGCAATATATTAATACACTGGCTAGCCTGAGGGGATGACCTGCTACTCTTTGATTTGACCCTAATGACTCTATGATGGAAATTACACACTTTGCAGCGTTTGCCTCTCGAAACAACCTGATAGTCAAATGCAGTAAAATCAAAGGCTATTATCAAAAATCTTGAAGACCCTGAGCTGATTGATCTGCGACATCAAGTTTGGGAGAGTTTTGTCTTTTCCCTATATAGGCTTTTGAATTTTGAATGTCTCTTCGTTAAGATGTGTAAAAGAAAATATTAGTGAAAAAATAAAACCCATGTTTGGCCAAATGAAACAGATATACAATTGCCTCTGTAAATTCTCATGGACATCAATATTACATTTGTATTAATTGAAACTTGTGCTCAACATATGTTACAGTCTAGATGTAGTTATCCACAATCTTGGACCTTTCCTTAATACTTTGGAATGCCTGTTATAGAAATAAAACTCTAGCTCTTCCAAAGGGAGCCCATAATTGTATTGTAAAACACAAATTTGGTTCAACTACTATTAAAACAATTTTACAATGGAAAGAATGTTCTCTACTTGTTAAAAACATATCATTCCACAACTATTCTCTTTTTGTCAATCTAAAAAGACTGTAGAGGCCGAATCTATCCCGTCGCCTACTCGTTTTGTGAATGATCAAGTCACCTTCCTAAAGGGCATGGTGGATTTAATGCACAATCCATGCTTTACAGGAAAGATTGGAGAATCACAGTAGAAAAATGTTCTGAATACCCCATATATTCTGAGTATTCAAAAATGTTAAGGAAAAGGTGCAAACTGCAAAATACATATCTTTATTTCCGTGTAGCAAAATGAAAACTGCATACATTAGATTTAAATTTAACTTAATTGCCACATTAGAGATTCTGGTCCCAAGAATGGCTTTTAGAAAATCTGAAAGAATGTGCCGTATATGTAAGTGTAAGTGTAAGAATATTGTTGAACTACTTAAACATTTGGTTATCTATTGTCCAAGCCTGGAAAATCTGAGAATCATTTGTTTTTATAAATTTCACAACTTTAAATACTTGGCAGGCAGCTGGGGCAGGTCTTTGGGATAGATATACTTTGAGAGAATAGCTTACTTGTGATACACTTATTGAAATTCTTACAAGAATTAAATGACATTTTGGGTGATGGATGGACCACTGAACATGTGCCATGATTTAATTCAATTTTAGCATTATTGTTTTATTTTTCTACTTCTAAGTGATCGTATTTTTCACACGTGTGTTGTGTATGAGTGGTGCAAAGTGCATTTTTCGATTTCTGTATTGTGAAAGGTTTGAAATTTAAACCAAAACACAATTAAATTAAAAACAAAATTAAATTAAATACAAAGGACTGAAAACTCTATCACAATCTAATGGCTTCTAAGGTCAGTGCCCTATAAGCAAATCCATAACCTAAATCCATGGCTGAATAATACAGGTACAATTGTTGAAATCCTACTGGATTCGTCCCTTCTATCACAAGTGTGTATATGGGTTCCCTTATCCTGGCTATGAGAAATACAAGGAGAAGGAAGGGTTTTTCTCAGACTTGTATCACACCATGATTCAGTGTTATCCCACACACCATAGGGCATGTATGAGCCATCCGGAAAAAAAAACATCATGGACACTCTTGCTTTTCAAAGACCATGGCAAAGAAAATATGCTATAGAAATGATACTGAAAGTCAAATTCAAGATCAAAAATATAGAAACACTAATACAAATAAAATGTGGAGAAAAAAAGGCAGTGCCGATAAAAAATTCAATTTGCTATGCTTCTAGCCCCATCTGTTCTCGTCCAAGTATTCAGTAGTCCTGTCTAGCTCTGCCTGCCTGCATGGAATCTGCTCTCCAGCAGTTTTGTGAAGCTCTGTGTAACAACTACTCTTTAGAGCTTACTATATAGGGTTAACTCAGGCTTACCTAACACCAAAGTTTTATTAGCACCAATCCTAGTCTTTTAGTGCCATTGTATCTTTTTGACGAGCCAGCTGTTATGGCTTATCGTTTAGAATTGACTATTATGTAAACAATGACATTACGAGTTTGGTGGTGCAGTACAAAAGTGGTAGTACTTCAGTTACCACTGCTTCTTTTGCAGTAATGAAATTACTGCAGTTATATCGCACCACTGAATTCCATGTATGAAGGTAAAGTGGAGGATTCAACTTTAGAAAAATTCTGGTGGTAACTCCTCCATTTTTCTTCCATAATTGTAAGATTTACCAGACGATATTGACACTTGCTGTAAATCTGACAAAACATCCCCATGGGCTTCCATGGACTACAAAATCGGGTATGTACACTACCGTACGCACAGTAATGCCACTTGACCGAGTGGCAGTAACGATAAATGAGTTTGTCAGTAAATCAGCAGATTTACCACCCATTTACCACGAGCTTGTGTTCAATTAAAGAAACTTCACACTGAGAAAAAGGCAGCAGGCTTGTGAGTGCGTGTGTGTTTGTGTGTGTGTCTGTGTGTGTATGTGAATGTGCATAGTCGGTATGTGTGTGACTGCTTTGCTTACAAATATTTACTGCATCGAGGGAGCACATTTTCTTGCATATCAAAAACAGGTCATCTAAACCATATTCCGAACATTTGGTGAACGTTGTGTTTTTCAAAACAATGCGAAGGCCTCTGGATTCAAAGGCACCGTGAGTGGTTTGGAAATAGTACTTCAGAGGAATAACAGAATAGCAAACTCCAATCAGTCTGTGAGCAGTATGAAGGTTACAAGAAATTAAATGAAATATGTAGAATCCAAAACTAACATGAATACTTAGCTTAAGTGTATGAGCAGTTCACACACTGTTCACATTTGAAGGTATAACATTTATAACAGGATCGTTCATTATAAGAACCAGGATCATCCTGATTTGGACAATAAACTGACCCTACTGTGAATTAAATCCCATTCAAGAGCTGGAACTAAGCAAGAGCCCATCGCCCAGACTTATCTGAGATGGATCTTAAAATCCTAACCATGGTGTCATAAAAGCAACCCCATTAAAACTATTGCCCTTTCAGTAAAACCCTATCTTAGCATTTAAGATGGTTCTCTCGTAGACAGGCTATGGCAGTCTGCCAAAGGCACAAAAACATTCCAACTAATTATGCTAACATGCGCCATGATGGTCTAACAATTCTTTGACATGTGCTCAATCTCAGTGGTATGGCCCTAAGCCTTCCTCCAACACCCTCTCTCACCACAATTCCCACCCACCACTGGACCCCCACCCATGCCTCCATTACAAAATCCTCTGTCGAGCAAAATGTTATCGCACCAGAAGTTAGCCCGACTGGTTCTTGCTAAGTCCCTAAAATTCTCATAAATTCATTTCAGAGAAAAAGGTGACACATGCATATGTCCAGAATTTTCAAGCCTAAGATCAATGTATACAGTTCACATCATGTGCAAATGAGGCATTGAAGAGTTTTAAGTGAAGAAAAATGCAATAATTGGACTAAAAGAGGCTTTAAGAGTCTTGAAGTGTAAACATAGACATCAACAAACCCAAAGATGTAACAGCTTAGGAAGAAAATGTCCTATTCTGCCAGATAAGATGTAACCTGGTCGGCTTTTGGCATAAAACACTATGGGCCTCATTACGACCCAGGCGGTAAGTTACCGCCTGGGCCGTGACTTTACCACCATGGCGTAAACTACGTTTACGCCATGGTGGTTGGCGGACTTACCGCCCCATTCCGACCTTGGCGGGGCGGTAAGTCCCCAATCCCCATTTACCCTTCCCCATTCCCATTTTTGCCCCATAGGGCATAATGGGAGTGGGGAAGGCGTTAATTACGCCACCGTAAATTACGGTGGCGTAATTAACTCCATGGTCCCTTAGCGCCATGGATTTTAACACCTGCTAAAAGCAGGTGTTAAAAGCACCATGGCGCTAGGGGACCTCGTAATTGGCGGTAAGGGGTCGGCGCAGCTAACGCTGGCGTAGACCCCTTACCGCCAGGGTCGTAATGAGGCCCTATGGGCCTCATCTAGAGTTGGGCGGTAACGCCGGCGCTATTACCGCCAGCGCTATTAGCCCTACTGCCAAACCCTGTGGCGCTGTTAGTGCCGGATCACGGGTTTGGTGGAACGGTTAGTGCTCATTCCCCATTGGGCCCATTCGGGAATTCCTCATTCCCCATTGGGCCCAATGGGGAAAATTTGCACTTTTACCGCCGGTGGATTACCCGCCAGCGGTAATAGGGCCAAAAATTGGCTCAGAGCTGGGGAGAAATCCGTCAAGGCCATGATCTGGCAGACCCTTAAATGCAGCGGTAATAGCGCTACCGCCGCATTTAAGGATTACCGCCAGACTCGTGATGCTGCCCAATATCTCTTGTTTTTCAGGTAATTTATTGTAGATTTCAATTCCAATGTCCTCCCGGTAGTCAGTGGCTCTCGCACTGTAACACAAAAGAAGGGAAAGGAAGTGTGGCTATGATATTTGACCTAGCCTTTGCCATCTACAATAATCTTTCATCAACAGGTATGTCAAAAGGTTCACAATGATTCAAAAGAGTTTCTCTTGTTCATGGTCTTTCTTTCTGGGGACCCTTTGCACCTTCTGCACACCCTTGCCTAAGTCAACTCCAAAGTCCACTCTCGTCAGTGTCTCACTGATAAGTATGATATCAAATTGTTTCAAGTTTGTATCTCGATCTTAGATGTCTTTCAGAATGTCAGAAAAGTGAACAGGCTTCCTACATGCCTTGGTTTCAGATCACTCCACAGGAATCGGCAACTGTTCAAAATGCTGCATTAAGTGGCAAATGCCTGGTGGTTGTTAACAAACAACAGCTTCTACATTTTTGATTCCAGTGTCATAACTAGATGCCGTTTTTTGTACTTTCTTCTTGAATTTGAATGATCAACAACGATTCAGCGGCTTGAAGGTAAGCGTGCATTGCCTGCTGCATTGGAACGAGCTATTTGTGGCTCACATGGATAGAAACAAAGATTATGTTTTCGAGTGGCCCCGGGATGCCAGTTTCTTTATACTGGGGCTGATAAATGTTATATTCATAGGTTGCCGTCCATGCACTTTTCACATTACTGCGCATTTACTTTTGCATGGCAGTGTTTTAGTGTACAGATGATAGATAGGTTGCCGTCCATGCACTTTTCACATTATTGTGCATTTACTTTTGCATGGCAGTGTTTAAGTGCACAGATGGCAATGGATGTAGGTAACGTGTAGTGAAGGACATGTGAACACATGCATCTTTTGCCTATACATGTGCTCAGAACTGTTTGAACACAACACTGCATGAAAACATACTCTTTATTTGACTTAAGATGGCTGCAAAACCTTCTGCATTACGGCCGGCACATCGTTTTAATGTTCAAGCTATATCTCTATTCCAAAATGAAACAAGGGTTGGCAATTCAGGAAACAGTGTTGATTCTTGTATTACTACCATACTAGCATTACATACTATACATACAATGAAACCTGCATCACTGAAAACTGGTTTCACCCATTGTTTTGGATTGTTGTTAATCTGTTAATAGTAAGGGTGTACCGATCTTCAGCTTTGAGTAAGTATTGGGCAGAATTCCAGCTAAAAATTAGCTATTAGGCTACCGCTGAACACTGTCTTACTATTTGGCTACAGGCAAATATTTTATCTTTTCATTTTAATGCAATCTAACAACTCTGACATTCAAATCTGGTGACTGCAAAATGAAATGTAATTAAACATTGTTTGAAATCATTCCTGATTAAATATAACACTAATGAGTGAACAAGCCCATATTAGCTGTCTGAAGTGTATTTCATGGAATACAAGGGGGGGAAACGCACCAATTTGCGAATATCGATACAGTGTGTATGTTAAAAGACAATAATTGCTTCTTCCTCCAAGAAACCTCTTTGTTAGTGAATCCTTTTGTAGATGGTTTTGAAATCTGCTCACAATTAGCCAAACCCAGTAAGGGGGTAGACCATCTGGAGGACTACTTATTGGCCTTAAGTATACTCTTGGACTCACAACTACGATGAGACCTGGTTTGCCCCTGGGAATATTGGCCGTAAAGGTCTCCTCAAGAGAGGGCTGGATGGATATTTTGTTTATCAATGTCTACTGGCATCCAGGGATAGCCCTACTATGGCCTTTTTTGGAAAAGATCACAAAAATAATATTAGCTTGGAAAATAACAAAAATGTATGGGAAAGTGATCCTTGCCGGGGACCTAAATTCAGATTGTTCTATCACATCTGTCTGAAGAAGATTGTGGGGACCTAGGAGAGGATATGGTGGATCTTTCACATAGGGGCCAGAAATATCAATGGGGTAGCCTATGGAATCCCTCCCTCAAATCTGTGGGCCTTGTGTATCATTTGATCTGGCCTGCCCATTACAACCAACTTGGCGGAGGTGAGAGAGTACATCAACCATAGATTGTATCTTTGTAGATGAGTCTCTTGTGCCATTATCATCTGATGTTTCTGTGAATCCCAACAACTGGAGTGATCATGGTACTTTGAATGTTTACTTCTCGCTCCCGCTCAATAAGATTATTACAGGCGGAGGTGTCAATCTTAAGACTTTGAGACAAGGTAGAGGTATCCGATGGTCACCTGCTAATATAGAAGTTCTTAATGGAGAATTGATGCACATCCTGAATAACACTCCCTACCTTTGGAAACAGGAGATATTTAATGTACCACAATTTGATAGCTTCCTGAAAGATCTACATGGAAGGGCGTATGATTATTTAAGAAAGGACCTCCCGAAAAGAAAGCATATACACATTTTTGATGAAGGGGTGGCTAAAGAAAAGTCCCATATGTTGAAGATGCTCAGAGCAATACGCAAATCTAACATTGACCAATTAGATAAACATGTGAGTATTAGTGTCACTTCTGGTTCTGATACAAAAGAGATTAAGTATTGGTTCGAACCACTTGCATCTCGGAACTTCATATAAAGGTCATTGAAACATAAAATACGACTCGTCTTCGTATAATTAGCAAAAGCGTCATTTGGAAAAGAAACCAGTGCCTTAATGAGATGTGAACATAGCTATTGTCAATATTCCCAAGAGAAATGTAGTGCCTTTTCATGTCTTGAGTAGAGAAAATCAAGATAGCATTTCATACCCAGTACAGTTTTTAGAGACATGTATTTAGGCAACAGATGACGGCAATGGCATAGATTTGATTTGTCTTTTGAGACCCAATCCTTTAAAGAATTCCTTAAAATGGTTCTAGAAAGTGTACTAGATCTGAAAGGTTCATGCCATAGAGCTTACAGGCCTCGTAAAACAGGTGTCTAGCAAATTTAAACCAGGGCAATGAATGTCCTCCATGCAACCGTGGAATGTCATGGATGCCCACTCTATAGAGGTTTAAAGCTTCTGAGTTCCAAATCTTTAGCCAAAAATTCAAAGGTTCCAGCATTATTGCATATCTAGCCTCAGTTGTGCCTAGTTCCGAAGCTACAGGGGGAAGGTGCACGAAAAGGTAAGCCTATTAAGCGCTTTAGAGTTTATTCTCAGCCACCTGTATTTTTTTACATGGGCATAACCCAATCATTCTGCCCCAAACGTGATAGCTGGGAAAGTTTTGAGAAATGTATTGTTGTAAGGCATTTGATATCGATTTGCCCCCAAAACGAGATAAAAAAAAACTAGCAACATCCCTGCGCCGTTTGTCTGCTATTAAGTTGCTTTGTTCTATCTGGGATGTACATTTTAGTTGAGTAGCTCCCAAATATCCAAAAGCCGAAACAGTATGGATTAAAGGTTGTTGAGGTGGAATTTTGGCGGGGGTCGAATGCTGAGACCTGCGCATTGGCATATCATAACATTTGTTTTGTATATGTCGATAGCCAGCCCTTTGTCTCTGTAAATGGCCGAGAACGCAGAGAGTTGATGTTGTAAGCCAGATGGGGTTTTGGATAAAAGTTGAGCATCATGGGAAAACAGAAGCAAACTCCATTTGTTATTACCTAAAGTTGGGGTAATAAGTGAAAGTCCCTTTATCACTTTTCCAAAAAGAAAAAAATAACTTTAGAAAGACCGCTCTGACACTGCTCTGAGCAATCTTTCTTAAGTGCTCTGTCACGCCCCTGGCTCCACATGAGTGTGCACTGGTACTGGCTGGGCGGAAGTGAAAAGGTAAGAACGTGTGTGTGTGTGTGTATCTGTTTTGGGGAAATGTTTGGGTTAAGGAGAGGGGTTGGGGGAAGATGTGTGTTCATATTTTGAAGTCTGTGTGGGTGCGAGGTGGGGGAGCGAGTGCGTGTTTGTGCTTGTTTGTGTTAGAGTAGGGGGTGAAGAGGACTGAATGTGCAGCGAAATGTTGGAGGTTCACGGCTGAACTTCCCTGATTTAACAGACATTCCCACTAGCATGCAAGGGTGGGTGGGGGGATTGACAATAAGGGGGTGGATCAGTGGTAAAACTCCCCGGAATCATGATATTTTTGAAAATTGAGCACCGCAGCAAATTGGCTGGAAAAGAAAACAGACTTTTTTGGATGTCGCATTCAATATTTGAAAATATCACATAGAACCCCTGCTGGTGCATCTGTAGCTAAGGTGTTCATTGTGATAGCAATGTGTTAAGTAGAAGAAGACTCAATCCAGTTAAGTGTTCATCAGCTTTATTTGAAGTACAGCAGTATGAGGCCTTCCTGCAACAGTCCTGCATGACTGACACAATTGCTGAGGTGGGCTGCTTTATACCACTTGATAGAACCCCCATCCTAGATGCCATATCCTAAGTGATAGTGAAAACATTCTGGGATGCCTGGTAACACAATACACATATGATGAGCTGACATTCTGAGTTGCCTGGCAACTTAGTAAACACATGCACCTGCAGCAACCTAAAAGATGCAGGCTATTAAATGATGCTGCCACCTATCGCTGATACCTTCACCAGTGCTTCCCCCAGACAGACTCTCACTGACATCCTCTTTGTCGTCCTCTCTCCAGACCTATGGACCCTTCATATTGTCTCTGTTCTCTCTCCTTTCTCCTCCTCTCCTATTAACGGTGGTAATAAGTGGGAGGTACTGTTGGCCCCCTTTCACTTCTCCAAGACCATCATTAATGTGTATCTGAACAGCACCGTCTTGTTTCAGGGCCCTCAGACAAATACCCTCCTTTTTGATAGGCGTTTCCACATCTTATCAACTTCCTCCCTTGTCCTACTACTCTTTCCGCTACCTCTCTGGTACCCTCATCTTCCTCCTCTGCCCACCCTCAGGGCCCTCTCACATCTCCGCAGTGTCTACCTCAAACCTGTACCCCTCCATGGAAGTCTTTCAAATGTGGCAACATGCTCATCATTGCTACTATCAACTCTTGTTCTGCCGTCAAACACTCATCTGTCATTTGTCACCTCCTCGAAGAACTCAACCTAGATTTCCTCGCTTTCACCGAGACATGATTTATGGCCAGCTCTGTCATGAGTTTTGACACTCTCCACCTTGTGGGCTACAAGATCCTCTCTGAACCCAGAACCAACTGTCCTGGAGGTGGAGTAGCTCTGATCTTTCCGGAGTGGGTCCAGGCCTCTGCCATCCCTACGCAGGCCTACTCCTCCTTTGAATGCCTGATCTGCAGGCTCTCTGTCTCTCCTGGCCTCTCTCTAACTGTACCCACCATCTGCAGGCCTCCTGGACAGGCCACCCTCTTCCTCTCTGAATGGGCTGACCTCTCCTCTTCTCTCATTGGTATAAGGTAATATTGTCACCACAAATAATGTCGCCATACATATAATCACCGGGAAACAGCATAGGTGACATTATTTGTAGGGACAATAAATGGGGTAAGTGAGAGCAGGGTTTGCAGGGGTGTCCCCAGCAGGTTCCATATTTTAATGTTGCAGCAAAAAACATTTACTCATGGAACCCTCTCCTTGCCTCACTTCTGAACTTCTCCTCCTCCGAGATCTCACCATCCACCCGATGCTTCTAATCCCTCCTCTTGGCTTTTCCGCAACCTCTAGGACATTCTCTCTCTCTTTCCATTCTGCCCTCTGGACCGACACACTCTGCTGGACATACTTTGGATGGTCTCATCACCACCCCCCCAGCACTGCCATTTACCTTCTCGGTCATTTGGCCCATGAAGCGTGTGCCAGTGGATGCCTTTGCCTCTACTTTCTCTGCTCCTCCTACTCCTGTGGGTGACTTACACACTAACACAGACCTTTTCAATCTGCATTTTTCTATTTCCAACACCCTGGACATCCTTGCCCCTGTCATGAGAATATGGCTGAAGCCTGCCTCCAAGTGCAGCTCTTGGTATGATTTGACCTTGCCATCCTGAAACGCAAGTGCAGGGTGGCTGAGAGGAAGTGAAGGGCTTTGGGAAAATCCTCTGACAAACTGGCCTACCGCCTGCTCTAAAGGCAATACAGACTCTCTGTCCGTTCTGTTCAAGAAGAGAGCACACATTCAAGCCCGTGTCTCTGCGGCCTCTAACAACATGGCCAAACTCTTTAAAATCTGTTAGGAACTGGCCAATCCTGTTGCAGTCTCTGCCTCACCTGTTCCTTTCCAGGCCCTCTGTATGGCTCTAGCTTCTCAATTCTCTGCTAAAACTCAGGACATCCTGTCCTCTATCTCCTCTTCCTCTCTTAGCCCCCATTTGGCCGCCGCTCCCTCTCCTCCTCCTTTCTCCTCTTTCTCCCTGACAAAACCTGACAAGGTTTCTGGACAAGTCCAATCTATGAAACTGTCATGCAAACAGGTGCTCCCCTGCTCATCCAGAACCATCAAACACCATATTGACACCCTTGCTCCAGCTTTGGCCGATTTCTGTAATTACTCTTCCTCTTTCCCCTCTACCCTTAGGCACTCCCTTGTGCACCCCCTTCTCAAGAATTTGTCTGCCAATCCTACCTGCTCGCAATGTATCGTCCAATATCCATCACCGCTTTCCTGGGCAAACTCTTGGAAAAGCTGGCCATCTCCCAGCTTATTCTCTACACTGAATCCGTTGGTTGTCTCCATGACCATCATTCTGGCTTCAGAGCTGCCAGAGGCCCGGAAACTGCTCTCCTGAACACCTTTGAAGATCTGCTCTCAAACCTTGATTCTGGCGTTCCTTCTGTCCTTATCCTCCTTGATCTTTCCTCTGCTTTTGACACGGTCAACCATGCCATCCTGATCAATCGACTCGGTGAGAACCTGGGCATCATAGATCAGGCCCTGTAGGGGCTGACCTCCTTCCTCTTGGATCCCCCCTCCCAAATCCAACTTTGTCCCTTTCTCTCTGTCAACTCTATCTCTACCTGTGGTGTTCCCTAGGGCTCTATCCTCTCACTCTGGTTTTTCAACCAATAATGTTGCTGTATTTGTGCTTATTTGTACTTAGCATGTTAGATGCTGCTTACTGTGAAATGTAGTATGAAAATGTTAGCAATTATATTTTCGTGAGTGCAGGTGCATTTTTTGAAAGTGCATATTATTACTATTTATATTGTATAGATGGCTTGTCCTTTCAATTTCACACATTTCTCAAGAATGAGAAACAGTCTGAAAGACTGGTCTACTCTGGATATCCCTTTGCAGACCAGTCTATCCTAACACTGAAAGTGTGAGGGAGGACAGGGTGATAGAGAGCATTAAATATGTTGGTGCTATTGGATGGAGGGTTGAACAGTGAGAGACAGAAATATCTACAGAGCATTCAATTCCCTGTTTATGGTGGGAAGGAGGTGGCATAAGTGGACATAGATCACGATTTGGTGGAACTGAGCAACAGCCTAACAGGCAAGTGCTTTCTTAGAGTTTGTAGGGTTCGGGCAGACTCACATGCCAGACCTTTTTACAAGTGATTCCGCGTGCTCCAACCCTAGCTCCCTCTCTGGGAGACTCTAGTGCCATGTTTAGCGTATATGGTAGGTTGTCCCATTTTTTAAAATAGTAGGGGGATGGTGTCATCTTACCTCAGATGTACCCTTGCCTTGTATCCTGCATGAGCAGATCGAAACCATTAACACATTACAGTATGAGCTCCAAGAAAGATTTGAAATTCACTTTCCACATAAGCTACTTTGTGACATGCAAAAGAGTGCACTAGGTGTGATTGTCAATGGCAGTTGTGAATTGCAGTATCCATATTGTTCAATGAAACCTAACACTTTGCCTTCGTGAAGCTTGCTGCTTTGAGTAGCACTGATTTTGCATATGCAACATGTTTCCGTACAAATGGTCCCTGCTTTTCGGTTAATATGTTCTTTTGCTGGATTGCGCTCAATAAATAAGCATTAGATGCTGATTAAAATAAAGAGAAATACTTTAAACATGGGAACATATTTCAAATAGTACTTTAATGGTGAAACTGTATTTTTCAAGTTTAGATCATGGTTTATTAAATAAAACAACTATTTGACTTCATATTCTAATATACTATATATGCTATTCGCAACACCCCTACTTAATAGTGGTTTGTGTTTGGTATGAATAATGTTGCTGTATTTGTGCTTATTTGTACTTAGCATGTTAGATGCTGCTTACTGTGAAATGTAGTATGAAAATGTTAGCAATTATATTTTCGTGAGTGCAGGTGCATTTTTTGAAAGTGCATATTATTACTATTTATATTGTAATAGTGTGTGTCTTTAGAATGAACTGTAGGTGAACTGTAGGTCTACTATGTACGTTGCTTTGTATTTGGTGTACGTTGAGTTTATGTCACTAGTTTACTTTTAATTTATGATGGCGAATTAAGGTTTCAACAATTCTGGTTTTGTTTTATGTATAGCATGTACATTTATGCTGAACCTTAACACTGGAATTCCCAAAGTTTGAAGAACTTAAGTTGTTATAGGCAGTAACAGTAACTCTTGTTATTCTTATAATAAAATCCCCTGATCTATTTTTTGTTGTGGGAGGACTGTACAATTATTTGCACAATACTTCTGTTTAAAAATATTTAGTTTTAAGATTCCATTTACAGTATCTATATAGCTTACAAGTATTAAAATTAAGTAATCTGTATGAAGTTCTTTAATTCGTTTTTCTAACACCTGAACTGTGAAATAAAATTATATTTTCATAGAGCACATGTTTGTTTTGAATCATATAACAAAAATAACTGGCAGTGGTATAGTGATATAGTAGTGAGGATAAACAACTAGTGAATAACAATGGGACTGACTCGTTGGAAGAATAAATGTGAGACCTACCTTGAAAACTGTGACATCACACTGGACCTAATGATATCCGATCCAAGTAAAGTGAAAAAAAAAGCTACACTCACTTGAATAGATAGAAACTTTGGAAGCAAGGAGCAGTGATTAAATTGAGGCATATCCTGAGCTTGGAGTGGAAAGGTTTAAATCAGCCGTTAAGCTATCTCCAACCATTTCCATCAGCCCGTTATAGAGACCTTTTGATAAGATGCCGATTCAAGATCCTTGAGACTAGGGAAGTACAATTAGCCAGAAAACAAATAGCTGAGTCAAACACACATTGTAGATATTATGGAGACACTAGAAATGTGGAAACACTCTACCGCTTAATGACCTCCTGTAAAGCCCTTAAGAGGCAAGATCAAGATTCCTAGAGGGTCGTGTAAAACAAATACATTGACAGCAGAAAAATGGTGGGAGAGGGTTTTGATTGGGGCAAAGGTCCGTTTGGTTTTAGCAGCGATGACATTTGTGCAATTTGTGCTGAAAGAAAAAGAGTAACTGATTGATGGACTGGGTAATTGGTAAACTAAGGTACTGTATTGAGATGTAATTTTAAAATTAATGGAGAATTAAGAAGATGAGATGACGTGGACCTCGCTAGGTTAGTGCTATATGAGAGGTTTAAGGAAGTAAATAGCCTAGGAGGGGTCTTATCTATTTTTGGTCTAATTGTAGTATGACTGATAGATATTTGAGCATATAAGAAGATTTTAAAAGTGATTGAAATGGAAAATGATGTTAAAGGTTTAAACTGTAAATAACCAGTAAACTTCAATAATAACAAAATAAAAAATAATTCATAAGGATCTAGTTCACGATTTTAGTAGTAAACATTTCTTTATCAAGATAATTGTCAATAGCAGCAAGTATTACACCACAAATGCATGTATGCAATGGATTTTGATTTGTTTATTCAATTAGAGTTTTAAAGGTGAACGTGACTTGCTTTTGTGTGGCACTTTTACATTTTTTAACTAAAGGCTCTATTTGTCGAAATAGCTGAAGAGTAACATCCATGGCAGTTGACAGCTGCATTTTTTACAAATGAAGGTTGAATGTTTTCAATAGGCTGGCTTGGTCAGGTTAAGTTTTGCATTGCTTATTTAGTGCAAGCGTTATAGTAATATCATTGAAGTTGGTTTTAGTTCAATTCACAAAGATGTTTGCCTGTTCATTTCAGAATTAGGGGGTTTACATAGGATTTACAGTTTTCACTATTTTTTGTGAATATAAATAAATCATTTAAGCTACTTTCCTTCACAAGTGTCTATTTAATAACGAGACTCCCACTGGTGTTAATCATTAATGAATTTCTGTCAGGTGATACATGTTCCTGACTACTTTATAAAGCAAACCACCTACTATGCCAGCAGGAACACATGGGGCCTCATTTCGAGTAGGGCGGTAAGGGATACTGGGCACCGGTAAGGAGACCGGTGCCGGTAATCCCTTACCGCCCTACTACGAGGTCCCTTAGCGGGTCCCTCCTTTAACGCCTGGGCTGACCAGGCGTTATGGAAGGGACCCGTTAAGGGACTTCAGAGTTAATAACGGTACCGCAAATTGCGGTACCGTTATTAACGCCTTCCCCATTCCCATTGAGCCCTATGGGGGCTCAAATGGGAATGGGGAATGGCTTTTTCAATGGGGACTTATCGGTCCCGCAAAGGTCAGACTACACCGGTAAATCCCCATTGAACCATACCGGTGCCGGTACCGTTATTGGAGGCAGTCATGGCGCAAATAGCGCCATGACTACCTTCAATCTCGGAATGAGGCCCATGGATCCTAGTTTTTTGCACAAAATGCTCTCAATAAGAAAATGCAATAGGTTTTATAGAAATTGAATTCTCAATTTACAGTTAACTACAGTGGAAAAACATAGTGCACATGTATCTTACACTCTGCCTGTATCTCTTTAAACTATCATCTTTCTTTCTTTAAGTCACCCTCATTCCTAGGGGTTACCATAGATAACATTCTAAGGCAATCTGGAGTACTATTAGGGATTAGTATTTACTTTGCAATGTTAATTTCTATTTTTGGCAATCGTCTGGTCCCTCTCAGTTTGGAAATCCTCCATCTGCAAGGTCCCTTAAGCTGCTGAGGCCAGGTTCCAATATTCTCATCTACTTTAGAAAAACGATCCTCTCTTTTAGGCTCTATGGAAATGCAATTCTTCTGTTGGTATCACTCCAGCTAGCCACTCATTGCCTTTGGTTAAATATTAATAATAATACACTTCCTACCTATGTGCAGTTTCTTTTATAATCAAAACCCCTCCCCTAATTGTGTGATCTGATAGGTGGGGGCTTTTCACTTGTAGTCTTGTTACTTGAAAGGTGGGGCTATCCACTCATAGTATTATGACTTGAAAAAGATGGGGTGGCCCGAGGGGTCGGGGGGGGGGTGGGTTTCACACTCCTAGTCTTGGTGATAGAAATTTGTTTTTTCATTACAGAAATGTGGTAACTTAATGAAACAAAAAACAATTATATGTTTTGTCCTGCACACATATTACATAACTCTGTGGCATGTCTATATTGGGAGGTACTGATGTATCATCATTTTAATCATTGTAAGCAATGTGAATTTTATATTTGCTAAACAAATATTTTCTTTCCTAAAAATCACAATTGATTCTAAGTACGTAGCATTTTCAACTATAAAGTCATGAATTTGTAATAAGTTAAATAGTTTTGTTAATTGATAGGACATGAAGCTTTTGACTTAATGGATTTAAATACAATACTGTTCCCAGCTGAGTGCCTCAGCAATACTGATATAGGGAAGCTTAGATATGTGATTTTCACTTTTGGAAACAACTTTGGATTAGCCTTGAGAACTGGTTTAAACAACCCCTGGCATGTAATTCTGTCTGGTTCGACAATTGGCGTGAGCCCACAGATCCACAATGCACCAACCCCATCCTGTGGAGACTGATAATCCCCCAGCGTGGAGGTAGTAGCCCCTGGATAAAGAGAACTCTCAGGAAGCAGCAACCCTTAGGACCCTAAGAAAAGAGAGCAACAAGAGACTTTTGATTCTGAGGTGCTTGTAATAATAGAAAAGTGTTATGTCTGGGTTGAAAGACACTTTTCCATGAAAACATGTATTCTGATGCAATATGGGAGTGGCAGCAATAAACGAAGTCAGCCACTCCTGCAAAGCGTGATTTACGTCATGGCAACAGCCTTGCCAACCACCTCAAATGTAAGGGGCTGGCAAGTACTGTATTCAAAAACCAGAAGACCCTTCCTGTCCCATCCTAAATAGGTGTTCATTAACTGCCCTCGGAGGTGCTGTTAAACTCCACAGCACATGTATTCCCATTATGAATACAGCATTTCTCAGACTGCAGGACCACATTTTTAGTTTAATGAGAGTTTAAGAAAATGTTATTAAATTAGAAAAAATGCAGTCTTTTGACAAATTCTTGCAATGCCACTGGAGCGCATGTTTCACCCAAAACATGTGATTTTGGCAACTTTTGCTGCTAGAAAGCTAGACATTTCCTCTCCAGTATTTCTATTAATCTCAGAATAATGGTGCTGGAAACTGGTGGGGAGGATGTCGGCTTTCCTCTTTATATTTAGCACGAGCACAGTAACAGGCCCAGGATAGACTAGGGTAGGTAAGAGGTGTGTATGCAACAATGGGCACCTGGTTTTATCTTAAACATGCAGGGGAAGGAGAGGGGTCCAGTCCTAGTCCAGAAATCCAGCCAGGCCCAACAAAACGAGGATGACCTGACGGCATGAGGATGCAAAAAGGCAGCCAACAATCTAGGTAGGTATCCAGATAAATGTTCCAAGGAGAGGGAGGATTGAAGAGGGTCCAAAGTCATAAGAGGGTTCTCTTGGATAGTGTAGAGCTCAGCAGGTACATCGAAATTAAGGGGATTCGGGGTGGGTGCAGAAAGTCCCAGGACCCTCAAAGTGTTGTAGGGTTTGAATGAGCAAGACGGGGAGCGGGGAGTAAGCAAAGCACCAAGCCAGAATCACAGACCGTGAGGAAGGTCTGTATCAGCATTCAGGAGGGCTGGGATTCTAGAGGAACACACCTTTGTATGCTTCTGTATGTGTCTTTTGTGAGGGGAAGATGGAACATGAAGTCTCGACTCATGGAAGCCGTATGGCATGCGACCAGTGTGGTGACACTCCCGGACGGATTCTTAATGCAAACAAAGCATCTTGTGATCTGAAGCTTATAACACACATTCCTGGGATTGAGGATATCTGATCCAAGCTGAAGATGTGTATTCAGAACCATTTCAAACTGAACAGAATGCAGGGTAATACAAACTTGTATAACTAATGTCTCTGACTGCTCTTTTATACTTGCATAAACAGAGTTAAATGAAGTACATTGCAAGATATAATCATTGAAAACAAGTAGTATACTATGTTTATAATTCTCAATTGCATTTTTCTTTGCAAATGACATCAAGATAATGGAAATATAGCAAACATCCTGGGATTGTTCATTTATGATTTACAGGTTCAAAATAAATGTTCTAGGGCCGCAGCTGAATTATTTTTCTGGTAATGTTATTCCAATTGCTTGCTCCTTATCACTTTTGGATGTAACCATGTTCCTATTTCAACAGCGATAGTTCTCATGCTCCCAGTGCCCATTTGGTCCTTCGTTCATTTGAATGCAAAAGGGTCTTTCTTGCGTGAATATTCCTAGTGAGTGTTAAATCACCAACAGTTTGTCCACATCTCTCTCAAGATGCAATTATAAGACAGCACCTGTTACCTTCTGTATTCAAACAACATTTTCCATTTGTTTTCCAATATGCACCAAATCAAAAAAGAAGTATCATATGTTTTCAGTATTAGTTAGGTCAGACCAGCATCTAATGAAAATATACAGTGGGAGTGATCTAACAGCACCTTGCCCCAATACCCAAATCCAACTCCTAAGGCAGTAACCACAGCCTTGGTTAAATTAAATCAATCCTCACCAAGAGCCATTTGGCTGAGGAATAGAATGATGCTACTTTTTGTGCAGCCGTAATACAAATTCAATATGTACAAGATATGTGTAAGACATTTACGCATTTAATTTACGTTAGACCTAATTTTCATTCATTTCTATGGCAGAGAGGAGGTTACAATTCCACCAAACCCCATCCTATGTGCCATACAAATAGACCAGCATTTATTTATTTATCGCATTATTTACATTTTCATGTTGGTGTAAATGCTGTGAATTCCTATGGAATCCACCCCAACCCCTTTTCCCCATAACCTTCCCAGCTCCTCGTGGCATCCATGGTGACTTATTTGTAGACCCCTGTGTGCATCCCCTCGAGAGAGCACTCTTTTGCTAGGTTTGTGCTTGTGAAGAATCTAAGCCCTTGTCGTTTGTTTATGTTCTCCACACCTCTCACATTCTGTGTTAGGCATACAATCTCTTCGACTTCATTAAATGCTTCAAAACCAACCATACATGTTTCTCCAATACCCCTGTGTTCCACCCTAATGAATCAACAGATTGCAGACTAGGATCCAATGAGATGTGTCCTGCATGCCACAGTCTGCCTCACAAAGTTTTTCTCAAATGTGACCAAATAATGCCCACACACATTGAACTGCAATGGTTGCCACAGCAAGCACACAATAACTTCAAGATCAGCTGAATCATTTACATAGCTGTTACCTAGCATGCTCCACCCAATCTGGCAAACAAGGTCACCATCGCTGGTGGCCAACACCTCACAAGAAGCCAGGACATGCATAGATTAAAGCTGCAAAAATACAAAAAACACAGCAGAGTTTTTTCAATCTATGCCCGAGGCTGTAGATCTTCAAACCCATCAACATTAAACTTGCACCCATCCTCATAAAATTCAGAAAGGAGGTGAAGTATTCCCTCACTCTAACACCCTTGATTTCATTCACAGTTGACTCCACTTCTCACCTAATTACTCATTTTCTTTAATGTAAGGTATGACAACCCTGTTGTATCTTTACCTGCTAACGTGTAATCATATTACCTCTGATGTGCAGCTTTCTGTGCTTCTCAAGGTTAGGTTTGTACTCAATGAATACCCAAAATAAAAACAGAAAAAAGGCATAACTGTTGCACGTTTCCTAAACATAATTATCTCCCTCAACAGGAGCCAATTTACTATCCAATAGCACCTGCTTCTCAGTCACGATAGACTTCACTGTATACCACCAAACGTATCTAACTGTAGAGCAGTCAAGTCCAGCAGTTCATCACGACTCTTGGGATCGCACCAGTCTGCCCGTTAGCAAAATTTGAAGGCTTTGTGACACCTAAGGCATATAAGAATGAAACAGATCCCCATTGTCAGGCATCAAGTGCCAAGTGCACAATAACAGACCCACAGGGGGACGTAAATAAACCTAATACTAATGGAAATTATCCCACTCCATCTCTGCATCTTTATGAAACAAAAAGAGAGGAATGAAAATTGTCACCAGCCTTGAATTCAAAAGACAGTAACGTCCATTGACAAATAATCATAGAGTTGTGGACTATCATTGGTAGTACCCAAATTGATTGTTTACAAATGATTGTATGGCAATCGTTTAGAAACGATCGTATGGTAAATCAGGCCGAATTCGGCCAGTACCATTTGATCATTTGTAAATGATCAGTTTATTAGTTTGGGTAATCACTACCAAACATGGGGAGCAGGGGTTGTGGGAGTGTCCCCTGCTCCCCATGTTTGGCATTGATGGCATTTGGGGATAGCAGGGGTGTCCGAGGTTTGAAGGAAATAAAGAAAAGCGGACCCTGTGGCGTCGGACCCGACCTGCATAGGATGGATGGATCTGATGCCGCTGGGTCAGAAAGAAAGCATATGTGAAAAAGGTATGTAGGGGGTAGGTGGGGAAGTGTTTTGGGGATGGTGAGGAGGTTTAAATTTGTTATGATTTGCAGCAAAATAGTTTTCACTGCTGAATTGACCACAATTAATTTGGCCGCGAACAATTGTGCCACGACCAAATCGTATACATCCCTATCATCACGCAGTGGGTGTTGTTCCAGTCTCAGCAGACTCGACAATCTCCAGTCCCAGATCCAGAGCCTGCGTCCCACAGCTCATATGTTCAGCCTCCCGGCCCTCTTCCCATAACAGATTGGTACATTCTTCATCGGTATCCAGCTGTAATTGTGGGTTGTGGCTTAGGAATCTCTGGAAAGTTTGTCTCCTTTGTCATTCACATCATCGAGTATGATAAACATCCCCATAAGGTTCATCACATGTGTCTGTTTCCAATCAATGAGAGTACAGCCTGTTTGGTTCAACCAATTGGGATAAAAAAACAATTGGAAGTGCCAATATGCACCACCTGCAGGCTGGATATTTTGAGGCACGCATATTGAAACCCCAAGTGCTGGAGGGTAAACTTGATCAATCAATAAGAGTTCCTTGCCTTATGAACCACGTTGTGTAATCTGGGAACACAGAGAGGCAGAACAAGCCTCACTGGTACTGAGTTATCAACAACAAACTGTATATTAATGAAGGCATTTCACATACTTAAGACTATTAGCAAATAGTCATCGATGTACCATACATTGTGGTTGCATTTTAATTCACTTGGGTGGTCTTCATTTAAAATGATGACTGACTGCAGAACAATGGTCTTTCATGTTGGTGTCCAGGGGTTCTTTTCTGGGTAACTCTTCATACACAGATTCATGCACACAATTACCAGTAGACCCACTTTCTGTTCTTTTATGGTCAGTTAAATTCTTTTCTAATGCTGTAGGCCAAAATAACCCATTTATTCAAAATTATTTTAAAGTGCTCATGCAGCAATAGGACCTCTAATTCAGTATCACAAACACTACATTATTAGAACATAACAATACTCAAAAATATTTTATTTTACCTTTTTAAAAAACATGCACATATTACAATTCATTCGCACTTTATGGTACAGAGCTGTGGGGTAATTGCAAGGCTCCATCTCTCTGTGTATCGGAAAAACAACTTTTTGAGAGCTTTATTAATGCAACCTCGCAGTGCACCCCTGGCTAGCCTTCGCTGGGAATGTAATCTTCACTCAATTTCGGAGATTTTTGCCACCAAACCACTGTTGTACTGGGTCTGGATCTGGCCTACTCCTGAACAGTGGAAATATAGAACTGCTCTCGAAAGTCTGTTAATTATGACCGGATCTGTTTTGTTACCTTGGTTCATGTTTGTTCATTTGGAGCTCATGAGGCTGGATCTGACAGTTTTCTGGGCCCATCCTGAAGGAATGATCGAAATTCATTGTTTGTATGAAGAAGGCCTGTTTGAATTTGAGCACTGGGGGTTTGTATCTTGAAACCAAGCAAGTGCCAGTCTTTGAACAATAGCAGGATAACTCTGGGCTATGCTCATGCTCATTTTATTCAATTGCACACGCACCTGTTGAAACTGGACTCGTTTACAGCCAAATGGAAGACCTCTAATGATCCCCGGTGACTGGTTTGTGGGGCTGCAAAGGAGTCTTTTATTCATTTTGTATTGCTCTGTGTGGGCTATAAGGACTTGAGGTCTTGATATTTCATTCCGTTATTTAGGTAAAAAAATATCAGGACCTCCAGCCTCACATTGGACTTCTGTAAAACATTGATGACTTGAATGAAGTCTTTTTTGGCTCCAAGTTTGTGTTTTGGGCATGGCTAAGAAGATCAATGTGGCCTGTAATCTGATTTACTGGATGGTCTTATTTGATTTTATGGTTTTATTTATTATTCTATTCTATTTTAATGATGCCCTTCTGGTGGTGGATGTATACTAATTGACCTTTTCACAATTGACCTCTGGAGAATTGACCTAATTTAAAAGGTCAATTAGGACAAATATGCGGGGGAAAGCCCCTGCAGCCCCCCACCCAATCCAAAACCCCCTGAAACCCCAGTGCCATCTTAACCTCTTTTGGGGCCCTGAGCACAGACATCTTTGGGACCCCCCTCCACCAAACCAAAAGAATTAAGTGATGAAGAATATCTGGTTGCACTCCCCACCCCCTCACCCTGATCACACCCTGGTTGATATGCTGCCTTGCCGCATTCAAAATAAGCATGTTTACTCCCATTAAGTCCCGTTACCCTCCTCATTCTTGCTCTAATCAGAATAATAAACAAGTATTGTATTGTATTGTATTGTATTGTATTGTATTGTGTTGTATTTATTCTTACAAAGCGCTTTATACCAAAGCGCTGTACAGTTACAACAGAGTACATTTAACATAACAAAAATTGTAACAACAGAAGCAAATTACAAACATGAATCAATCACCAAAAACAGAATGTAGAGCAATTATTCAGAAGGGAAAGGGGAGAGGATGGGGAGGGCTGGGAAGAATAGGGAGGGAAGGTGGGAGGAGGTTGGAAGGAGGGGGTGGGAGAGTATAAGGGTGACAAGGGGGAAGGAGGTAGGAGAGGGGGTGTGAGGGTAGGGAGGGTGTCATGGCGGGGAATGGAGAAGGAGAGATTTGAGGGAGGTGCGGAAAGAGGAAAGGGTAGGAAAAGAGCAGATAGAGAGAGGCAAGGAGTTCCAGTGGAGGGGGGCCAGGAGGTGGAAGGAGCGGAAATGGGAGGAGGCACAGGGGGAGGGAGGAACAGTGAGGAGGAAGTGGTCAGTGGATCAAAGGGAACGGGAGGGCGTGTAAAATGAGAGAAGGGAAGAGAGATAAGGGGGGGCAAGAGCATGGAGAGATTTGAACACTAGACAGACGAAGTCAAATTTAAGTTGAGAATGAAAGGGGAGCCAGCCAATGGAGGAAAGGGAAGCAGAGATGGAGTCACGGGGCGAGAGGAGACAGAGAGTATGGATGGCAGAGTGATAAATAGATTTGAGGGGGGCAAGATGTGAAGTAGGAAGGCCAAAAAGTAAGGAGGAGCAGTAGAAGAGGCGAGAAAAGATAAGGGAGGAGATTAGTTCAGTAGCATGAAAAGAGAGGGGTGAACTTTGCGAATATTGTAGAGGTGGTAGCGACAAGCACGAGAAGTAAGAGCGATATGGTGGGAAAAAGTGAGAGAAGAGTCAAAGTGAAAGCTGAGATTACGAGTGTGGGGCGAGAAAGTGAGATTAGAGGGAGGAAAATGAATGAAAGGGGGAGGAGAGGGAGGTGGAAGGGAGTTGGAAGGGAAGAAAACTACTTCAGTTTTATCAGAGTTAAGGGAAAGAAAGCGGGAAGCCATCCAGTTTTTAATAGAAGTGAGACAGGAGGAAAGTTTAAGGTGAAGGTCAGGAGAGAAGGAAGAGAAGGAAAGAAAGAGCTGTGTGTCATCGGCATAGAAATGGTGAGAGATGCCAAAAGAGGAGATCACAGGGGCAAGGAAGGAGGTGTAGAGTGAGATAAGGAAGGGACCAAGTACAGAGCCTTGGGGAACTCCGTATTCAAGGGGGTGGGAAGGAGAGGAGCGGCCGCCCCAGGAAACAGTGAAAGAGCGCGAGGAGAGGTAAGAGGAAAGCCAATTGAGAACAGAGCCTATGAAACCAAAGGAGGAGAGAGTATTGAGGAGAAGGGGGTGATCAACAGTGTCCAAGGCGGCGGAGAGATCAAGAAGAATAAGGACAGAGGATTGCTTAGAGTGTTGGGCAGTGAGGAGGGAGTTAAGGATGTAAGTGAGGGCAGTTTCAGGAGAGTGTTGTGGGCGAAATCCAGATTGAGAGGGGGGAAAGAGAGAGAGATTAGTGACAAAGGATGAGAGCTGAGAGTAGGCAAGGCGTTCAAGACGTTTAGCGAGGAAAGGGAGAAGTGAGAAAGGGCGGAAGTTTGAAGTGAGCAGGGGATCAGCGGTAGGTTTCTTCAGAATCGGAATGATAGTGGCATGTTTGAAAGCAGAGGGGAAGGAGGCCGAGGAAAGGCAGATATTGAAGAATGAGGTAAGGTAGGGAATAAGTAGTGGGAACATCTAAGGGATAAGAAGGGAGGGGACAGGGTCAGATGGAACAGACGAGGCATGAGCTTTGGAGAGGAGGATAGAAACGTCAGAGGGGGAGACTGGGGAGAATTCAGTCATGCAAGAAGAGGGTGAAGAGGGAGAAGGGGAAGGGGGGAGAGTGAGGAGGAATTGATTGTCTGTCGAAGGGCAAGAATCTTTGAGGAGAAGAAGTTTGCAAAATCAGAGGAAGAGAGGGTGGAGGAGGTTGAGGGATCAGTAGGGGGAGAGAGAAGACGAGAGAGAGTTTGGAAGATACGACGGGGTGGGAAGCTTGGGAATGAAGATGGTTAGAGTAGTAGGATCGTTTAACAGAGGTGAGACAAGAGACATAGAGGGAGTGATAAGAGAAATAGGAAGATTGGTTGGAGGGAGATGGAGATTTGTGCAAGAGTCTCTCGAGACGACGGAGAACACGGCGCATGGAGAGGAGTTGAGGGGAGCCAAGGTTGAGAGGGTTTCCGGGTTGGACGGAAGAAGGAGATGGGGTGGAGGAGATCAAGAGTGGAGGCGATAGAAGAGGAAAGAGTAGAGAGTACATCATTGGCTGATTGATTGGAGAAGTTGCAGAGGTAGGGGAGAGAAGAAGAGCAAGTTTCAAAAAAGAGAGAAGAATCAAAGTTACGAAGGTCACGATGTGAGAAAAAAGAAGGGGAAGGATTAGAGGAAGAAGGAGGGGAGAGGGGGGTAAGAGAGAAGGAGAGTAAAGCATGATCAGAGAGGTGGAGAGGAAATGTAGAGACAGAAGAAGAGGGATAGGAAGAGTTAAAGATAAGGTCAAGAGTGGAGCCAGAGGAGTGTGTAGGGGAGGAAGGAAGAGGGGAAAGGAGGTAGGAGTCAAGGATGGACGAAAGGGAGAGTGATGAGGGGAAGAAGGGAAGTGAAGATTAAAGTTGCCGAGAACAGTAAGGTGGGAGGAAGAGGGATATATGAGAGAAAGGAGGTGATCAAGGTCATCATAGAAGATAGAGAGAGGGCCAGGAGGGCGATATATAATTAGAAAGGAGATGGGGTGAGGGGAGGAGAAAGAATTGTAAAGGAACTCGAACAAGGGGAAAGAAGGAAGGGAAGGAGAGGAGGGAGAGGACAGGTATTTAGGGTTGCATTTGAAGGCCAACATTACCAGTCTACGAAGAGGTTACTTCTGTTCTAGTGTAGATACAGGATACTTTTAATCAATGGCATCCAGGAAGGCAGGCTGTAGTATTAATGCAGGATTTTATATAAAAGGTACATGTAACCCAGAATAGACAGAGCGCTATATAAATGCCAAATAACATAACAGATAATTCACATTAGCTGCCTCACAGAATGCAAAAGTGCCCAAGCATGGATAGAGGAGACCAATATCTACCTGCAGGTGCAGGTAGTAGCACCTGCTGTGCTATAAAACCAAGTACATATGCAGGTAGGTTTATAAACTTCATACATAGGAAAGGCGCTGCCAGTTTTGCTGGAATTTTCTATTCTAATCTTGCATATGACCACACGTCTCTGCAATGAATGTTTGACACATTGAGCTAACTTCTAAACGAGTGTGGCATTCAATTTACCAATATGCATTTCAACGTTAGCTATTGCACATGATAAACATAATTCCCACAGGAAGGAAAGAATGCCACATAGTTGTGCCGTTAGGAACACACAAACTATGTATACCACAGTGAACACAGAAGGCATTACAAGATGAATTAATCAAGGCAGAATGTACTTATCATAGCGCACAGGCAATGGGTTTAGAACCTCAGCAGTATACCATAAAATATCCTGACACGTGCTATTTAAGTCTGGTGAACAATGGAATCTTACTTCTTTAGATCAGGTCCCCTTGTGGGGCCCCCCTCCAAGGTGGAGGCCCTGGGCAAGTGGCGCTTTTGCCCTCCCATGAAAGCGTCTCTGTGCAACCCCCACCCAATCCCCTTATAATATTTATAATCCAAAAACCAACCCAATACATATTTATAATAACTGAAATAGTATAAAGGCCAATTTTGCAGAAGGTCAATTAGGACCACTTTAATTAGGTTAATTAGGGCAAAAGGACAATTGTAAAAGGTCAATTTGGGTAATACCCTGATGGTTATAAGGTATACGATCCTATTATGTGCTTTTCATATTTTCTTATCAATCTTTCTGGCATGACCTGTTTTAACACATTTACTATTTAATGCGTGTTTGGAATATGTATTAATTTAGCAATTTGTGGTATATTTGTTTGATTTTATGGTACAACTTCTGAATAAATGTTTTTACGACAACAACAACTCAAAAATACATACAGTCCCATAGATTCTTATTAAAAAACAAACAATTTGAATACCACCATGAATAAGTCTTACTATTGTGTAGGTACCTAATACAGTTACCAGAATGTCCTTTGTTTAAACACCTTATTGGATTAGATCATACCAATCTGAACTATCTCAGCCCAACATGTTTTGTTCCTTCAACACGGATTAGTACCAGAACTTCTTCAGGGGTTATATGCTGGGACGTACCATTGTTCTGAATCAAAATCCCACCTAAATGACGATTTGTTTCAGTAGAAACCGGTTGTGCATTTTCCACATTAACTAAACAACATTGTTCTCATCGTACATACAGAATAACAGCATTGTCCTCTATGTAGATCACTGCCCCACTGTAAAAAACTCTGGTTTCACTGTTGCCTGTGTCTCAGCTCTCACCACCATATTCAACCATATACATGTTCATTTCAACAGCACAGAAGCGCAGAAGTAAATACTGGACTCATAAAGATGTGGAAACATACAAGTGTCACCAACTGTAACTCTGAGATGGTGGTTTACTCCATTTGGTGCCCATGCAGGCTTGTATACATACAAGTTAATGTAGACAATGTACAACTGGTTTACCCGGAAACAAATCATCATTTAGGTGGAATTTTGATTTAGAAAATTGGTCCGTATGAGCATACTACCCCAGAAGAAGTTCTGGCACTAATATTGTTGAAGGAACAAAACATGTTGGGTTAAGATAGTTCAGATCGAGATGATCTAATCCAAAAAGTTGTTTAGCTAAAGGAAATTGTGGTGACTACATTTTATATGTCCATACACAATAGCAAGACTGAATCATTGTGGTATTCAAATTGTGTTTGTTTTTAATAAGAATTAATGGGACTGTATGTGTTTATGAATTGTAAAATTAAAGTGTTTTTTTAAAAAAAGGAAAAAGAAAACATTTTTGGGGATTGTGTTGTTCTATTGATGTATTGTTTGTGATACAGCCGGGAAAGCATTTCTTCTTAGTGTTTCCCACTGCGCAACTTCTGCACCACACATTTTTGGGGAAAAGGACCCTCTCAAGACCGTCAGCTGGAATATGCCCTCCACTGGTTCCGGTGCCGCCTCTTTCCTCCAACTTCTGCCTGGACTGCCAACTGAAACGATATGCCTGCTTTTGCCACAACTTCTTTTCCTGCTGCTGCTTTCTCTATCTTCTTCTCATCAGCTGCACTTCAGGGGGCCTTTTAAGTTTCCCTGCTTACCTCAGGTGTGGGTAATTTGCCTTAACAAGCTGACCACTCCTGCAACCCTGCTCTTGAGCCCTCTTTTCCGTCCCAGTATTTAAGGAATTATGGGACTTGAAGTCCCGAACGGCAAGGTTATGTTTTGAAGTCTGATTTCTAATTTCAAACTCAAGGTCATTCTTTCTAGGTGTAATTAAAAGAACATCACAAGAATTTACTTTAAAAGGAGAAGACAGTTTGTTTAATCATCATTTCCAGATTTCCTTTAACTGTACCTCTGGAAGTTGGGTTGATTTCTAACTTTATAAATCTCAGAAGAGGTTTTATTCCTGATGAAGTTTCAGAGATTTTAAATGGGGTTCTTCCACATTAATATCTACATTTGGTGGATCAGACATATTATAGTGATAATAAGCCATCAAACACTTTGTTACTTGTGAAATGTGCTTTCCTTTTTGGGACAAATACCGCTTTTCATCCCACTAAATCTCCTCATCACAGTTAGCCTTTTCTCCTTCCCGGTGATCCTCCCACAGAGCACCGCCCCCAATATCAGGATCAGGCAGCATCTGCCTTTCCCTGGCCAAATTGGAGGAGGATTTATACGCTGTAGCCGTTGAATCAGACCAATAGGTTGCGACAGATACAGGGAATTGCAGTAATCCAAGCGGGAAAGAACTAGTGCTGCGACTACCGGAGGGCGCAGCGGTTCGGGTATCATAGGTAGAACCTTGTTCAGAACCCTGAGATGGCGGTGGCTTGCTTGATACACTGCTGTGAGTTGTTGTGACATAGAGAGGGAGGCAGAGAGAATAACACCTAGGTTTTTTACCTTACTAACTGGTGTGGGGAGGGGACCCAAAGAGGCGGGCCAGAAAGTAGTGGCCCATAGTGAGGGGTCCAGGGGGCAACCCACCACCAACACCTCAGTCTTGTCGCAGTTGAGCTTGAGCCAGTTTTGGTCCATCCAATCACCAACAGCACTCATACAGTCATGAAGGCACAACAACACCTCTACACGATCCTGATCTAAACAGATCAAGATTTGGGTGTCATCGACATGTGAGTAGCAGTTGAAGCCGTGGGCATGGATAAGGCATACCAGTGCCCAGACGTAAATATTAAACAAGATCGGGGATAATGAAGAACCTTGCGGGACACCACAGGTGAGAAGACAGGGGGCGAAGAGTGGAACGGAGGCATGGCTAGGGTCTGGGAGCGGTCTGATAGAAAAGAGGTAAACCAACCAAGAACCTGGCCAGATATTCCGATCTGTGCCAGGCGGGACAACAGGATGGGGCGGTTGACCATATCGAAAGCGGCCGAAAGGTCCAGCAGAATCAGCGCCCCAACTTCACCTGAGTCAACCATCCTGGACATATCATCCTGCACGGACACAAGCACGCTTTCAGTGCCTCTGCCTGGTCTAAGGCCTGCCTGTGCAGAATTAAAGACCTTAGAAGATTCCAAAAAAGAAGACAGTAGAGGAGTGATTAGTGACTCCAACAATTTAGAAAGAAAAGGGAGCAAGGAGATAGTGCAAAAAGTAGCAGGAACCATGGGATCGAGTGAGGGCTTCTTAAGAAGGGGAACAAACCTCGCCGATTTCAGCTCTGGGTGAACAAATCCTGATTGACAGGAATTATTTATTGCCAATGTAAGTTCTGCCATGAGATCAGGGGCGATGTTCTTCATGAGTTTAATAGGGATAGCATCCGCAGGGGAAGACGGTTTAATTCTTTGAATAGCAGCTAGGACTTCCACCTCAGTGAAAAGAGGGAAGATCAACCAGTTGTTGAAGGATTCAATGGGGGGAACTGGTGGCAGCTTGATGGCATTAGAGGTCGATATGGCCAACGATTTAGTAATATTAGTGTGAATGACTTCTACCTTGTTTATAAAGAAAAAGGAAAGATCATTGCACAGTTTTTGAGGCAGTAAGGGTTTCAGAGGAGGCTAGTGACTTCACAATGGAAAAAAGGGTTTTAGGTTGACACAGTGCTGTTTCGATCTTATGGGAGAGGAAAGTGGCTTTGGCAGTTTTAATATCAGCCAGGTAGGTTGAAAGACAAGACTTTTATGATTCTCTGAGATCGAGGTCATAATTTCTGCGCCATTTACGTTCCGCCTGCCTTAACTTCAGGTGGGCGGCTTTAAGTTGCTCCGAGGAACCAAGGTTGAGGGGGTAACCTGCGACCCTGAACCAGCCTCAGCGGGGCACAGATGTCTGTAGCATCTAGGAATGATTGAGAAAGTGACCTCAGCGAAGGTTGCCCTAGAGGGGCACAATTAGTGATTATTTGGGCGCTGAGTACTTTGACATCAACCGTACGCCATGAGCGTTGAAGAATTTTTGGGGGTAAAGACTTCGCTGGGGGGGAGATTACAGACTTGAATACACAAGTTACTAAATGGTGGTCAGACCATACCACTGGTTCAATAATCCCAGGGCATAGCAGTGAGTCCTTCGAAAAAAACAGGTCAAGAGTATTCTGATGGATATGGATAGGGCCTTGGACCAGTTGGTGTAAATCAAAATCAGAAAAACTGTCAAAGAAAGAGCTCAGCTCATTCGATCTAGGGAGATTGAAGCGAAGATTGAGGTCACCTAACACTACTAAATTAGTATATTGCAGACACATATCTGCCACTAAATCAAGCAGAGATTTCCCAAAGTGTCATATAGGTCCAGGGGGCGATATATAAGTAAGAAATGACTGATACAGGATGGTGAGAAAACACATCTAAAAACAAGGCTTCCATGTTGAGCTTGTGGGGGCAGGGTAGCTGAGTAATAACATGTTCAGTACGGAAGATAACTGCCGCCCCCCCCTTGTTTGCATTTGCTGGTCCTCTAGACAGTTTCCATCCCATTTGTTTTCTTTGGTTTTGTTTTGCAGCCTTGTGTATCTACCTCGATTTTGTTTGATGTGTGATTTGTAGATGTGCAAGAAGTGTGAGTGTCCTTATGTATATGCTTGTTATTTGCATGATATAGTGATGTAGTGTACTTACATATTGTGATTGTCGTATGCATGCCTGGTAGCGTTTTCATGTTGTTTCCCGATTCTTCTATGATCCTTAGTCATGTTAAATTTCATGTTTTGATGCTGTGGCAAGAAACACATGATATGTTGGTAAATGTTGTGTTTTGTTATTTGTCTGAACTTTGGCATACTGCAGTTTACATTAAATATGGGTACCTAACACATTTTTCAAAACTGCAATGTTAATTCTGTACAGATGTTTGATGCATTGATTTTGTGTATGTATGTGGAGTTTTGTTCAGAATGTTATGCCTTGTATACATGTTAAACAATACAGTTTTAATTTGTTCTATATAGGGATTGTAGTTACACAAGTACATTGTGCATTTACATGACACCTTCATGTACAGATTCTATACGGGTATAATATCATTTCATAAATAATTGGAGACTGGAGTAATTACAGCGTTTAATAATTGTAACCATCCATTTAATAATCTGTGCACATTTTCCAATGCGTGGCACTCACACATGAATTAGTGACTGTCACTGATTTTATTGAGTTAATAGATACATGTTTTAAGTAATTTTTGTTTTTTGTATAGTGTTACAATAGTGTTACACTTCCATTTTGACCGAATGTATATTTTTAGTAAAGGCTGACACAAGTTTGTAAAAGTTGCAATTGAGTGGCTTTATTTTACTTTCAGTTTAATAGTATGTCTGTTCATTTTTGTGCAAATATCGATACGGTTATTGAAAATGTGCTTTTTATATTATTAAGAGTTTAAGAGGCTTAAAAGCACTTCTTATATGAAAAGGAAGGTTTTTGATTTTGCCAGCAGCACCACCAAATTCATTGATATTTTCTGATTGAAGTTTGTAAACAAAAGATTAAGTATTTCAATTTCTGTGATTCGCTACCATAATGCTTTGTGTTTTCATGTTTACAAATACAGTGCATGCCAATAGATTCATGGGTGTATTTTTCTGGAAGTGTGTGAAGTGAAAGTGTGCCATCTGTATGATTGCAATGTTTTGTATATGTAAAGTATGTTCTACGTGTGTTTTTGTTCCACATATTTTAGTACATGGCCACCTAATGGATGGATTTTGTAATCATATGTCATGTGCTGTTTGGTAGCATGTCATGTTGTAATTGTTGGTTGTATGTATGTTTTTAATTGCTGTGATGTGGCTGTTACATAATTTATCAAAGCATTGTATATTGACCTTGATTCTTATAGTTAGTAATCTGAAATGTTTAGCTTCTGAATTCATGAGTCATGAATTCTGTTTTAGCAATGTTAGGGTGCTTTTTTCTCCCTTTTCTCTTTTATTGCTATTCTTAAATTACGTATCATCGTTTGTATGAAATTGTTAAATTGCTTTAATTTGTCTTGTTAAAGGTACATTTGTTTACCAATAAAACAAAAAATGCTGCAATGGTGTGCCCTAGTGTGAGTGAAGATATATTGTTTGGATATTTATTTTGTATCCAATGAAAAGTATTCAGTGTGTGATGTATTTTTGTTCCATGGTTGTATGTGTGAAGTGACGGTTGAATGTGCATGAATGTTTCTTCGGTATACATGTCTGCTCTTAGCATGGTATGATGGTGTGCGGTTTTCAGGGTGGAGATATGTTGTTTGGGTATGTGTTTTTTAGTATGTGCTATATTCTAGTGTTCTGTATTTTTGCATTTATATGTGTGCATGTTGTGATAATATGCCATTGGGCCTCTTTACGAGTATGGAGGTAGCCATGCCGCTTTTAGCGGAATGGCTACCCCCATATCGGGTACCGGCTCCGGGTTCCTGGAATGGGGAATTACCGGGCCATTCGGACCCTGGAGGGCCCGGTAAGTCCCTTTCCTGGGACCCGGCACATCCCCATTCCCATTTGAGCCCCTATAGGGCTCAATGGGAATGGGGAGGATGCTAACAACGGGCCTGTTAATGACGGGCCCGTTGTTAGCATCCTGGTCTGCTAGCGGGTCCCGCTAAGGACGCCTGGTTTTACCAGACGTCCTTAGCGGGACCCGCGAGCAGACCTCGTAATGAGGCTGTAAAGGGTTAACGGCGCTGGCAGCTCTACCCGCACCGTTAACCCTCCACCGCCTGGGTCGCAATGAGGACAATTGTGTTCATTGTTGCCCTGAAGTTTACCGTTCACATGTGATGATGTGTGCCATTTTGTTGCTGGATATATGTTCCTTTGTTGTGTTTTCTGTGTTTGATTGCAGTGAGGACCTTTGACTCTACAGGGTTTCTCTGTGTCCATGGCACAAGAAATGTGAGGATCACTGCGCTAGATCCGTGCATTCGTGAGTGGGATTCAGCTGCCTATAACTGGGTTCTTGTGAGTTGATGCCTTTCCATCTCATTTCTTGGTTGAGACAGTGTTGATCCTGTGTCACAATGTTGCTACGTTGGTTGGTAGTTTCCCTTTGATTACAGGCTTCTATGATGTAGAAAAAGATTCAAAAGCTCAACATTTGTGATTTTGTAGGAAAGCGTGATAAGTAAAAACGCCCAATGTTTTAGTATATATTGGTGATTTTTAATTGCACAATTTAGCCAACTCGTGTTTCGATCCAACAAGGGTCTTTTTCAAGGCGTAGGTGTGGGTGTGGATGCAAGTAATGTAGGCTTTAAAGAATAATGCTCTTAATTCAAACCTCCAAATGGGATAGCCTTTAAGGCTTGGTGGGCCTCGGTAAATAGATGAGCGGTCTCTGCAAAGTGTATTTTATTTTTGGGCACATGTGTGTATTGGGTGTGGTGGACTAGCTTGTTTGTTCTGTGGTATACTTATCATTTTGTGGTTCCCTTATGAATAGAGCGATTAGCTGAAATTTGGCTGATCTAGTTTTTGAAATGTTTATGATGTGCACTAATTTGATGTAAGGACTATGTGTATACACAACAATCTCAAAAATGGAAGCAAATCCTTAAAGCATGTTTTTTTTGTTTTATGAAATCCCAACATTAAACACATCGTTTTTTAGCATATTTTTTCTCGTAAACTTTGGCTACAGTGTTTAGATCTGCCCTGCTCAGGTGTCTGCCAAATTCAGATCTACCCAGCTCACGTGTCTGCGAAATAGGATGAACATTTATGGGTGTGGACAAATGTTACAGTGGAAAACGTTTTTTTTCATTTTTCTATGTAGGGTCAGGTAAAATTAACTCACAACTCTATAATAATATAGTTTTCTTATAATATTACATTATAATACTATTTTGTTAGTAGTTTATTATTATTAGGATTGTTAATAAAAATACAAATTATATTATTTTGAGTGTGGTTATTTTTTCCTTATGCTCTACGTCAAGGTAAATGAGGTCCCTTGAAACACGTCTTCAAGTTGTTCAGTTCATCAAGTTGTTTAGTTCATGACAAATGAGCTGTCTGCAAAACAACACAAGCATTGGGTAGGTGACTCAAAAAATCCCTTTTCAGGCATTTAGCTTTTTTACACATACACAAGTGACATGATAGCAATGCCCGGGAATGGTTCTCTTGGATCTGCTGAATGGCAATCTTATAGAATGTTTTTTATCATAACACTGAAATCCCACTCAGATAGTAATTGAATTGAGCCAGAAGAGTAGAAAGCTAAGCCTGTCTGGATATAAAACTGTGATCTAGAGATTGCAGTCACATATCTCTGTAACATGTGCACTGCCCCCTTGAGCTATCTCACTGGGAGCCAAACCTATGACCGGCAGATCACACACTGAAATTTGCTGCAGGTGCATTAAACAATACTAATATATATATATATATTTTTTTATTTGTTTTGGTTATAAAAACCTTTACAAAATACAGATTGTGACAAAAGGTAAAACAGTTCTTTAGTCCAATACATAAAAGTCCCTAAACAAAAATAAACAAAATAAGACATAAAAGAGGAGAAACGGAAAACAAAAATGCTCCCGTTACGAATTCCCTCATAGACCACCTGTCCTTAGCCTTTATGGTCCCTCAAGCTATTAGAGCACAGCACCCGTCCATCCTAGTCCCTTTGTTTCTCTTTAGATTTTAATATTACATCTTTTTAGGAATTGCACTATCATAGCAGTTAGTGATATTTCATGGCCAGCTATCATTCTTCCCCAGAAGAACTCTTATAGCAGACCCTCCTCCCGAATCACGAATCTCCTAAGAAATAACAATCTCGCTTACGAGGTGCCCTCGCATTCCATCCAAATGTGTCTTAATGATTGTTTGAACTGAGATTCACAGTGTTCACAATGCTTCTTGTCTTGGTCCCCTTGGTTTCTTCTTGACAGGATTTCCCCAGTGTGCACGATATTTAACCTGAGTCTCAGAAAATCATTTCTCACAGCCCTGTTCGGATATTTTAATAGATATTGTGGTAAAGTTCCTAGTTTTTTCTCTGCCCCGAGAAATAGATTTGGGGGGTTCAAAGATCTCAGGCCATCAATTGTGTCAATCCAATCTCTTGTTTCTAACGTCCTGTTTACTTTCAATGGGTTTGTAACAAGGACATCTAAATTTAAATCGAGCTTGAACAGAATCTCTCTTGTTTTTTGCTCGAGGACTGTGAGTATCTTAGATCTCAAAGCCTCAAGGTGCACTCCCACGTCCCCATAGAGTGTATTTTTCTCTGCATTGATGATTTCCCGATATAGTGTAATCAGTTTCCAGTCTGCGCGACACCCCAAGGATACAAGACCCAATTTAAATCTTAAACTCCAAATTGAAGAACACATTTGGAGACCCAAAGCCCTTTTCCAAAGGAGGCCCTCCAATTTGTTCCAGTTTGCATGCCAAAGCAAAGACTTAGCTTCCAGTCCATAAAGTAAGACTGGGATTGCTTTTGCTGTATAGAATGTAATTAAGGGTAGAATGGAGAACCTGCAGTACTTGGTGCTAACTGTTTTCATTTGGGATATTATTTGAGCAACTTTCGCAATACCTTCCAAGTCTACTTTGTACTTAGCAGGAGAGGCATAGATCTAATAACCCAAATACACTAATTCATCTTCCAGTGGGATCATTTTCCCCTCCAAGACCCAGTTTACAAACCTAATTTTCTTTCGAGGATGTTTAAAGAAAAGGACTTTGGATTTCGGAGGGTTAATTGAAAGGCTGTTTAGTCTTGCATAGTCTCCCAACTTAGTTAGCAGACATTGAAATCCTATAGCTGACCTATCCAAGAGCACTACATCGTCTGTGCATGCCAGCCAGTGAATTCTTCTTCCATTTAACACTGGACTGGCCAATGCAGACGACTTCAGAAAATCACCCAGGTCTGACATGAACAGATTAAAGAACAAGGGGGCGCCCAAACAGCCTTGTCTCACCCCCCGATATACATGTATTATTTAAGATAGATGCCCCTCAGCGTCCAACCATACTCTTATGGTTGTGTTCTTGTGCAGATCAATAAGCATAGCCAATAGTGGTTTGGGAATCCCCCCAACTATGTAATTTCCACCAGAGCAGGGATCTGTCTACTTGATCGAAAGCTTTAGACCGATCTACCCATGCCTCATAAAGAGGGATTTCCCCTTTCTCCTTGGACTTTTCGCTTACTTGATTTGGTATCAATCCATTAAGGCTAGTGGAGAGTCCCCATCTAAATCCTGTTTGGTGACAGGATAAAATCTGCCTTGCTTCATCTCTGAAAAGTATCTTCATAAAAACTTTTCTGTCAATATCGAGGAGGGAGATCGGACGATAGTTTGCCGGACTTAGCCGATCGCCTCCCTTGAAAAATGGAATAACCAATGCGGTTTTCCAAGAGGGTGGAAAAAAGCGATTTTCCAAGATTGCTCAAAAAAGGCAGTTTAATATCATGGCCCAAAGTTTTAGATCATTTCTCATGACCTGGTAAATGAGGCCATTCATGCCTGTGGCTTTAGATGCTGATGATTTTAATATTATTTCAAATATGTCTTGCTCTTTAAAGGTTAAGTGCCATGGGACATCAGCAACCAAATTGCCGTCTGAATCCCCGGAACCCTTAAAGGTCTCTGAGAGATATTCTACCCATTTTGCTTCTGGGACCAGGTTACACAGAGAACTATTTGTGCCCGATTCAAGTTCACCAACCACTGCACAGACGTTCCTAGAGATGTTCTCTCTTAATAGATGTAACATATGTTCACCATCTCTCTGTAATCGACTATGCCTTTGGTTTTTAGACCGGTTCCTATAATCCAACTTTGCTTTTTTTGCCTCCTGAAAAAGCATCAATGGGTCGCTATGCATCTTTTTTAGTGTTCGCAATCTATGTCTAAGCTCCCTTTTTTTCGTGGGTCTCTTCATGATAATTGTGAAGATGTTGTTGCTTAGAGTTAGCACCTAGATGCTCGGAGGGTGTATTGACCAAATGAAATTTCCAAACTTTTCTGGGTGACATTTTTCCTCCCAAGTCACATTCTGTGATTCTCCTAGTTTCTCATTTAAAATGTTCCCACTTTGTTTGTACTTGGTCACTCGTAGCTTCCCTTTGTTCCCCTCTAGTTCTTGCTCATTTATAACTGAGGGGAAACCATGCATATCTGGGAAAGACAGCTCTAATCTCAAGTGGTCGCTCCCCCCCCTCATGCCTTATGTCCAGGGTGGAGCGGCAACACGAGAGGCCTGTCGACACATTACGACCCAGGCGGTAAGTTACCGCCTGGGCCGTGACTTTACCACCATGGCGTAAACTATGTTTACGCCATGGTGGTTGGCGGACTTACCGCCCCATTCCGACCTTGGCGGGGCGGTAAGTCCCCAATCCCCATTTACCCTTCCCCATTCCCATTTTTGCCCCATAGGGCATAATGGGAGTGGGGAAGGCGTTAATTACGCCACCGTAAATTACGGTGGCGTAATTAACTCCATGGTCCCTTAGCGCCATGGATTTTAACACCTGCTAAAAGCAGGTGTTAAATCCGCCATGGCGCTAAGGGACCTCGTACTCAGGCGGTAAGGGTCGGCGCTGTTTACGGCGCCGTAAACCCCTTACCGCCTGAGTTGTAATGAGGGCCAAAGATATAATCCAGTACAGAAGCTGAATTCCCCCGATGCCAGGTTGCTGGGGTTCTAACACCCTTTTGGTCCTCCCCCCTCAACATCTCTAAATCCCAGGAGGCCAGATTTGCTCTTTTGAGACTTTTCTCACCAATAGGGGAGGCTTACGGCTGCCATGGCTAACTCATTCTGCGTTTAAGTCACCCGCTAGGAGAAGGTTCATTTCCCCATATTCTATCTTAACCTTGTCAACAAAGATCCCAGTTCAGTTAAAAATTACGGGAGTTCTGAACTGGCGGGGTGCCAGTAAAGACTGATGATTATCATTTCAGGTTGTGGCATGTCTAGTTTTAGTTCAATTTTACAGGCTTGAATGCCTAGAACATTATTACAAATTGGAATGACAGATTTTACCATGCTATTTTTAATGGCCATCAATAGGCCTCCAGTGGGTCTGCCTTTTGCTTTTTGTAATGCCTGAGGGCTTAAAATGGTAAAACCCTCAATTTCTATGAGATTTACTAGCCACGTCTCCTGAAAAGCACTACGTCATTATAATCAAATAAATCTTCTTTCAGTTTTTTTTGTTGTTGAATAAACCTGGGCCCCACTTTTTCCAGCTCAACAGCTTAAAGCCATTCTGCCTAAAGATGATTTACTCCCACTCCCAGTTTTTCAAAAACTTGGGAGATAATTTCCAGGATCTTAAGCAATAAGCTTTCATTTGAGTTTGCACCCAAATCCGATCTTGACTCAGACTTATGGGTCCCTTCAAAATGTTCCTCGCTCTTGCTTCTTTCTCTCTTCACCATCTTCGTGCCTTTGAGGGTGCTCTTTGGCACATCCTGTTCCATTGTCCGAAGTACTTTCGGGCCAGCCCAGACTAATTATTTTGTGTTGTTAAATAAGCCTGCTGGGCCTTTCTTGATTTTAAACCAATTTCCACAAAGTAAGGATCTTTTTTAGCTGGAAATTTAACATATTCAATATCTTCTGAGGAAAGTAAATATAGGTTTGGAGACTTTCTGAGGTACGATAATATCACTGTTCTACACAGTGATGTATCTTTATTTTTAACCATCAGCCTCAACCAAACCTTTGGTATAGAAAACTCAGTGACTTCCTTTTCCTCTATTTGCATTTTGTCTGGGATACCGATTTTTGTTTGCTCCTCGAGGGGGCTCCTTCCTCTCATTGTCTCAATCTGTCTTGACTTCCCTGATCCATTCCATATCCCCTTAATGATGGAGGTTTTCCCTTGGATGGCCCCCTCACCCACATTTAAATGTAAATGTGGTTGATCTATTCCAAGTAAAGACTGGGGTTTTCTGTCTGGTTTTAGAAAGACCAGAGCCAGTTTCATTGCCACCCTCGGCATGTTACTTTGAGGATCAGGTTCGACCAATGTCTGTTTGTCCCATGTTGCTTTTTCCTCAAAATATTGGGGCTATTTTAATACCAGCGTGAGGATTTGCCAGACTTTTCGGGGTCTTACCCAGGCCCTGTGTCCCAGTATTGTTTCTTTTTTTATTCCCTTGTGGACAGTTCCTCACTTATTTCATTCAGGGCCTTTAAGCAAACGTCCTGTGGTTCTGTTTGTAGCCCAATGCTTGCTTTCAAAGTTTTATTTTCATTGCAGGCCAGTGCTCTTCCTTTTTGCCGTCCCTTTGCCCCCCTTTCTCTGGTTTAGATTGGCTAGCCTCTATTTGAGGATCTTCCTCACTCTGATTGGGTCCAACTGGTCCAGGAGAAGTTGAATAATTACATCTTAGTTCTGTTGAAATCTGTAACTTGCAGTTACACACCGATCCATATATTACATGCATTTGTCCCTTGAGCTTAATCATTTGGATTCAAATCCGTGACCTACAGGTGACGTACTCACTGATCTTTGTTGTGAGCACATTTTCTCACTAAGGAATTTGCCTGGGATTCAAGCCTTTGCTGCAGGCTACACATAAATGCTCGAAGCAGTGCATTAACAAGGTGCACTGTCTCAATGAGATTGCAAGCAGTGATCTACTGGAGATGCATTGATCTCGTATGCTGGCTGCAACAGCACTCAGGAACAGTGATAATGTAAGCCACATGAGAAGCTACAGCACTCTCCCTGGTCCTTACAGCTCACACCCCCCTCTGCCTCTCCCTCTACTCTCTCTCTACAAGCTCCTAACCCATGGACCCAATAGCCATCTGAATTTGCTAACTCCCGAAACACGAAAATGCAAGTGCTGAGGATAGCATACTACCACATGTTTCCAAATGTAAATATTGATTGTCAGTCATTGTGATTCAAAGTGATAATGTATGTATTTGTTCAGAAGAGAAAACGTGATTTGCTGATTGCCTAGAGTTCATTATGGAGGCACCAGAATTCGGTGATAATGTGTTCAATACATGACATTAGGTGGGAGAGATGTATGGTGGAGCTTTGGATTCTTGACAAATTGGCATGCCACTGGTTGGCACAGAAGATGGCTGAGTTGGGAATGTAACTCGTTTTTGGTTGGCACAGTCGTTGGCTTGGTTAGGACAGTAGCTGTTTGGGACATGACAGTGATGGGCAGGATTCAGAGGCAGTAAATAGGTTAGGATGTTAATTGGCTAAGCTAGGAAAATTTCGTACCACCTCTGGGCAAAATCACATCCATTTCCCCAGTTCCAATGTGCGATGAATGACACCCTAAGGACTGACCATCCATCCAAAACTGTACCACTAGTACTGCACACTCCATCACTGTCTCCTCTACGACAACTAAGGCTTTCATCACATGAATCACCATTGCCCCCATCCCCTCTATGTAAGGATCCCCTGTTCTATAACTGACCTCTGAGGACTGTTTCATCAAAACGCCTTCCTTGTTCACTATCATCTCTCCCCATAACCAGTCTTAACCACCCACACGTTTCTCTGCACAGAATTGGATCATCCACTGGTAGAGCCAGACATCTTCCAACGCACAGGACTTGACCCACCCCAGCTTTCAAGAGTTATCCTTAAGGCCATCCTTCATGGAGGACCAAATGCCCCCTCCTCAGTAGTGGATCCACCAGGACTACCCTCTGTACCGGGGAAGAACTCCCTTTAGGAATGTTACTCCATAGGTCAGCTCATCCAAGGAGTGCTGAGCCCAGAACGTTTTGGACTAAAGAATATCCACCTCAGGGCTTTGCTTCGCATCACATACAATTTGGACCCATGTTGCCTGCAGCACAGAGAGTGTAACTAATATAGACCACCCTATATCCAAAAGATATGCCACCCAAAAAGACTTGGCTCTGTAGAAATGTTAATTCAAGACGGCCAACCCAGGAATATCTTACCCCTCACTAGTCATAATTTCCCAGAGCCAACCGTCCTCCACAACCAGTCCATGATTATGAACTCTTCCTACAGTTCTTCAACTCATACAGGCCTATGTTCCCCATCAGGAATCGGACTACTACTTTAGCACTAGGCACAGAGAAAGGCTGCCATTTACAGAAATACCCCTCCTTATCCAGGCCATGTCAGCCCCAATTCCACCAGGATTGTCTGTCATACCGGCTAGCAATGCCCCACCCAGTTCGTCAACCTTCCATGCTGACCTACAGGACTAATAAATAATCTGGGTTCAGGGGCTCCTCGGGACATGTTTTTCGACATCCCTAAAGTTCACTGCATCAGCCCGCCAGCGTTAGGGCCGAGCTGAAGGCTCATCTGTTGTCGATGCTATTCCTTTATCAGCAGCAGTGCCTGGATCCCTAGCGGCCCCCTTTGCCAGCTTTGATTCAGGCAGGCAGTTCTGAAGCATTTCCTGAGTATGCATGCCCATGACAAGCAAGCATGCTGGCAATGTTGAAAATAGGACCCGGACGACTGCGTGTATCTGTTCATGAAGCCATCCAGATGTGTGCACAGTTGGAGGGACGCCCGGGCTTCAGGTGCCGAGCTTAAATTCAGGGCACAGGGCTACAATGTGGGTGGGAGACAAAGGCTGTAAAACAACAGGATATGGGTGCTCGTAGGCTTCTCCAGTGCAGATGCATCAGCGGAAACATGGAGGCAGTAGGGCCGAGCGGCAGAGGCCGGCCGGTGAGATGCTGAGGGAAGGAGCCCACTCTGACTCGACAATCCCTTGAAGAAAGAAAATGAAAGAAGACTTTTTATGGAAATGGTTTGGTGGGTATAGGTGGGACGTGGATGCGGCAGACCATCGCCAGTGAGTGTACACTTTGGGAGGAAGAATTTGAAGTACACCTGTGCACACACCTGTGCTGGCTTCTCAACTCCTGTGCAGCTTCCCTCTCTGAACACATATAACAATGGCATGTCTCATTGGGTGGCTTGTGTCACTTTTAGGCAAAATCTAAAATATTAACATTGAAATCACAACATTCTTTGATTTTACAGATTTCAGTGGCAGCTAGAGATAAACAAATATTACTATTAGAGCGCTTGATACAGTATTTCTAAAATTGTCGCTTTTGGTAGTATGCCTTTATAATTATTTTCTACTGAATACATATTTTATTTATTGTTCATGGTTCCAAAGAAAACCTTTGCAACAGTCACAGGCCTAAAAAATCATAAACACATCAAATTTAATTACACAATTCAAACCGTAAAATAAACCAGTTTAAAACATATTAAAAATCCCATTAAATCCCATTAAGTCTAAGATTTTAAACACCCCACCATGGACAACCCATCGGCTCTTAACATGTTTAAATACTGTAAAAAGGATGTAGAATTTAAATGTATTGGGGAAGTGAATGTACCGCGCTGTGTGTAGCTTACCCAGCTAAAAGCTACATGAAGAGATTGGCTCCAGTGAACCAAGGCCTGTGAGAGTCAAGAGTGAGAAAGCTAAAGTCTGCAATAGCAATCATTTCTAAATAAAGGTCATACTTCGCCTCTTCGTGGCCATCTTTTCACCTTTTGTCCTGCGCGGCACTTCGGGGACATTTCCTGTTGCCGCACTTCTAATCTCTTAAACGCTGCCAAGGGATGTCGAGTGGAAGGTGAGAGAAGAGCTGTGAAGACGGACGTCAGAACCTGGCGGCAAAGTAGTCTGAGTCATTCAGGTCTCCTCACCTCAGAATTGCAAACTGCTGCTTTATAAAAGCCTCCTGCGAAATTGTTTTTCTATTTCAAAAATAAGAATGCATCAACACCTTACTGGTGGAACATTGAGTAACTTGAATTGGAACAAACCCTGTCAGCTTCATTCCGTATTACGCAAGCACCAACATCGTTTCTAAGTTCTTTTGTTCGATTTATGGTGTAAATGTGAAGTGATCTGCCTCGTCATGTAGTAAACGTAAGTTTGCCTCCCCCCCTCGCGAGAAGTGGCAGTTTGTTACTGTTTATAAACACGCTGCCTCATCCGCCTTTTTAAAATCATCTTTGCGTCTAGCGCCTGTTCCTAAGCCCCCCTCTGCCGCCTCTCGTTCTTGTTCTTCTGCTGCTGCTTGCTCCAAAGCACGGGAACTCACTTGCACTCTCTGTCCATTCACAGGGACGACATTTCACCCAAATGCCAGGGTTAGCGGAAGTGACATCACGCAACCCTTGACCTCTGGTGAGATCACTGGAAGTGATGTCATTTGACCCCACCCCAAAGTGACATCACGGGAAGCAATGGAACACGACCTTTCACCTCTCGACAAAACAAGAAGTGGCATCACGTAGCATATGGTTACAATATCACTGTAAAGTGATATACATTTCATACAAGAATCGATCACCACATGTATCGTTAATATCAGTGTGTTTGGGGCCATATTACTAAATCACTGTGAATGCAAGCAGATGTCCAAGGCCAAATGATAATGATGTGTTAATATATCGCACTTACGCTTAAGCACTTCATAAAGAACAAATATACATACAATATCACCCAACCTGTATTGTACTCATTTATCAACCTCAGCAGGATGAAAGGCTGAGTTGACCTTGCTGGGAGTCGAACCTGCAACCTGCACACAAACATTGCAGCAGCCAGGGCTCTACCCACTGAGCTATCTTACCGACTATAGCTATCAGAAAACCAGCCACTCCAGAAACAAAGAGCCACATGCTGCTGGCCACAGCCCATGAGCCTCAATTTAAAAAATTGATAAATAAAAGGGGGGTAGCAAGGTAGACCACAGGGGTAGCAAGGGAGACCTCAGGGGTCGCAGTTGCGCCCCCTGGAGGCCCCTAAATGCCATCCAAGTCCATTCATCTGCGTATGCTCATCTCTTCTGGGCCTGGTTTTAAGATCCATTTTAACTTGCTTATGTCTGACAACTGATTATTGCCTGCCGATTGTATCCCTTTCCGCCTCACTGGAATGTTCCTGTAGCTTTTCTTGTACTGCACGTAAGCTGCTTATCCTTGGGGACAATGCCTCCCCTGACATAGATACAGTCTAGAGGGCTACATTTGTTAGCTGTTTTCTAGGTTGTGGGCAGGGGAAATCCTCAGATATTCCTCCATTAAGCACATATGGGCCTCATATCGAGTTGGGTGGTGGCCCTTAAATGCATCAGTAATGGTGTTACTGCCACATTTAAGGGCTGGCCCTATCACGGTTCTGCCAGTAAATATGCTGAAAAAATGCCAATGTTTGGCGCAATTACCGCCAGCTGTATTAGTGCTTGGTAATTGCGCCGAAAATGCCTCATTGGGTCCATTGGACCCAGTGGATAAGAAAATTGCTCATATTCTTTCCTTTAACACCAAGTTCAGATTTAAATACATTTCCATGTATAGGTGTATGAAGACCCATCTCTTCAACCTCCCCTTGATAGAGTTCCTTCATTTTGACCTTTCTGGCTTATCCATCTGTGTGTACCTGTGGCGCTCAGGCATGCGGCGTGGTATACAAGTTTAAATAAATAAATGTATATCACTGTTAGGCAAAGTTTGTATGCAGTACCCTTTGGGACCACTACACACAACTAAGACTAGAGGTGTAAGCAAAACCAACCTTTGGTATAAGTATGTACTACCCATTTTTGTGGTAGCGTTGCTGAGCAGCCAGGCTTATCTCAAGAGGGGAATGTGAGCTGTAAGGATGTTACACAGAGGTCTACAATCACAAGTATTCAAATAGACTCTTACACTCAAGGTTTCTTGGTAAACACTTATAAATGTATTTCACAGTCAGTTACAAAACATTCACTAGAAGGAGGCAATCTATATCACACAAAAATATACTTCAGTACTTCACAATATCAGGTTCTGAGGCATTTAAACTACTTTGAAGGAGGAGCTAAATGGCATTCAGAGCAAAAAGGCATAGGTTAATAAAAATAAGATTAAAGTTACTCTTAGACGGTGAAAATAGTTTGAGTTTGCCAAAGGAGTCAATTCAATGCAATGGGTTAGGCCAAAGTCAATGGACTAATGTCTTGTATAGGATAGGCGGTTCTGGTAGTTAAACAGAAAAGTCTTTGCAAAAGTTCTCAGACGTAGTTTGTAAAAGAAAGATTTGTATGTTGTGTCACAAGCGGACAAGGCCTGTAAGTTCCCATAGTTTCAAGCACTTTCGCAGTGAGAGGTAAATTCTCTCGTCGGGTTTTCACAGTACCTTACAATGAAGAAAAAGATGCAGCTGAAGACGTCTGTTACTGGCAGTTCCTGCAGATCTCGCTGTTCCTGAGCCTCAGTCGTGGGGACAAGAGAGAGGACGTCAGGGGACTCCTGCAATGCACTGGGACTGGTCAAAAAGCTGGAAAATACAAATCTTCAATTCCGGTAGCTGTAGACAAGCACACAAACTGGTGTCCCTCTCCCTGGTTATTCGGTTTCCTGCAGCACTCTGAGGAAAATACAACCAGCTCGCAGAATGGTATACAGGTCGCTTCAGGTCCAGTTGATTGGTCCCACCAACTCAAAGGGAGAAGTCGTCATTGAAGGGCTTCTCTGTCGAGATGAACTTGGCAATTTGGACAGGGCAAACCAACAGTCGAGGAGTTGCAGCAGCTGCCCTCTTCCAGCTCGTCTTCGGTTCTTTCGTTCCAGTGGTCGACTCTGCCTTCCAAACCAAGAGACTTGCCTTTTATCCAGTTTCCTCCCATTCATTCCAACCTAGCTGCCACTCACCCAGCAGGGTAGCTGTCCTTGCCGGACAGTCAGCCAGCCAATCACGCCAGAGTGCATTTGGGTCTCCTAGGAGACTAAGCACAGGTAGTTTCGGGTACCTCCCTCACTTCCTGCCGACCCCAGACACTTGGTCACCAAAGACGGTATTCAGTCCTGAAGCCGCCAAAGGCGTAGGAACAAAGGGACCAAACCTGCTTTGGCGTGCAGAGACAAACTCTAGAAGGACCTTTCCAAAAAGAAATGGCGAAAAAAGAAGACCGGGACCTGTTTAAACAAAGGGGGCTCAGACGTCATCTTGAAAAGCATAGCTCCCGTGATTTAACGCTACCGGTGTTCGCGGTCAGGAAAAATCATGGTAGTTTGTTGTAAAACAACTGCCACCAGCCATTTCGAGAGGAAAAGGTAGCATTTGACTGCTACATGAGTTTCTAGAAATAGGGGATACTAAGTAACCCCACCAGCACTCTATTGTAAGATAGGGTGGGCTGGGTCTAGGAATTTGAAAAGACTAGTAAAGTCAATTTCACTTTACTTTCTCTGGGAAACAGTAGTTTATCCCAGAGAAGTATTTAAAACTTGTGACAGCCTAAAAGGCTTCCCCTTTGTCACTGCGCTGAGGGTGCTGTGCGACACACATAAAAAGATGCCTATGGAGTTGTCTAAAACTCCATAATCAAAGAACGCAAGAGTAAAACACATTCAAAATACACGAGAGAGTGGGAAAAAAAGGTTTGCACTTTCTACAGGTTAAAAAAATCAAGTCCTCAAAGTCCAGCAAAGTTGCTGGGGTTCTCTAAGGTGAAGGGAATTAGCACATTTATGAGAATTCTCCATAACAATCACACATATATAATTACAATTACAATGTACAATTTCAAAAGTCATATGCTAGTATAAAATACCTCCACCGAATATCGGTCGGTTTATAAAAACAATGTTACTGGTGCAGAGCACATGGTAAATGCACACCAAAACATCCCAATACTCAATGCCGGAGGACAGGGAATCCTCATAGCAATCAGCCAGCACTCTTGCATACATCACGTAAGCCACCACTTAGGTACATTGAAAACCACAACACCAAACACAGAATAACTGTGAATGCACAAGGACATCTCTTTCTGCACTCACAACTTGCATGGGCGCATCGTCTTGTAGCAAAACTGGATTTAGCCGCGCGTACCTGTGCCCGCGCACGCACACACACACACACACAACACTCTGAATAAAAAAAAAACTCACTGAAACAACATTTGCACTAAGAAGCTTGCAAATCAAAAACCACTATAACACATCTGTTACCTGGTCCCAGGCAACCCTCAGAGCTCCCTTCCCTGCACCAAATCACAAAACAACGAACCCAAGAACACATTAAAGAATTGTATTCTCTACTGTGCAATTTCAAGAGGCATGCGTCACACTTTCACATATCGAAAAACATACTGAAACATCACACCCACTACTAACCGAATTTACATTATTAATGCGTCATATGAAAGAATATAATGAAACATCGTAACATGCAAATAGCTCCTTCTGGCACCACCGTTAGGCACATCTGATTGCCTGTGGTAACCAAAATTCAAATAGTCCAGGAGGTGCAATGGACCTGTACATGGTGGATGCTGAATGTGTAGGTCTAATAATTATTTGTGAACAAACACGTACAGACACACAAAGACACACAATAAAACCAATACTGTACCATCTCCTTTCACGGATGCCACCTCCCACAGCAACGTCTCATTGCCACCACCATTCTGCTTCCACCCGCCTCTTCCTGCCACGCGCCCCCTTGACCCTCTGCATATTTCATGGCGGCCATGTTTAAATGATATCGGCTTCCCTTTAATGAAAGGGTGCACATCTTTTCCTTCTGTACACTGCCTGCTGTGAGCACTCCGGCTGAACGACAGGTGCTAAAAGCGTTAACCCCCAGGTTCGGTCGCAGGGGCAGGTGCTAACAGCCCTGGGCCCCCTTCGAGACCTTGCTTCACTTGCGCCTGTCAGGTTGATGGGCCATTAACACCCATATCCTCACCCGAACTCTGGAAATAACACTATAATGACTAGATAAATCCTGGTGTTCTGCTTTCCAAACGAAATGGGGGATAATGGAGATGTCGTTACACATTGTGGCATTGCCAAAGCCACATAATTTTCAAATTGGCCAACGGCTGGCACCCTTCCATGTCGAAAAGGTTACCTTATTCCAATTGTGTGTAAACTTAATGCACAATGTAGCGACTTGTGACTTCCTGACAACAAAGATGTCAGGTACATTTCCCAATGATTGAGGGCATGAGGAAGAGGCCTGCGCAATTGTACACACACAGTCAGAGAGTGCTTTCTCCACTTCAAAGGGACGAACAAGCGGTGACAAAGCAAATAGACCTGGCTTTATTAAATGCCTTTTGCAGTCTCATAAATTGAAGTGGGTCAATCATACGCCTAAGGACAGCCCTGCAGATGGATCCCAGCTTTCCCACCCACTACAATGGGACCCCCAGAATGGCTGCTGATCGATTTGAACATAGACTTGACTTTTCTAGTGAGTGAGGTCTCGTTAGCCTCACTCACGCACTCAACCCATATAGTTTTGGAGGCACTGATTAGCCTATAAGGCTACCAGTACAGGGGACCCCCTCTCCCATTAAAACATATGGAGTAGCAGTACTACCTCCAAAAAAGAGAAGACTTCAAGGACACATTGTTTGCCTTGTACACACATTGTATGTAGTTACTTTGTTTACATCCTGAGCAGTCAGTGTTAGGTATTTTTCTACATTTATATATGTTCACTCCCCAGTATGTTTTCAGGGATGTCAATTCACCAAAATGCCAGGGGTAACGGAAGTGACATCACACACATTTTGTGCCATTACAGGAAGTGATGTGACATGACCTTTGACCTGGATGGCGTCAGTTTCTTTTTAATCCTGGTGACCACGCCAGAAGTGACATCACCTGAAGTGGCTTTGCAGGTGTAAAAAAAAGTACATAAACGTAACAAAATTTAAATACCAAATAGGTACTAAAGCAGACAAGAATATTTTAGATACCAACCACATATTAAAAAGGTGGCAGCCTTCAATTGCCCTGGATAGGGTCATGATATGACAAGGTTCGACCCAATAGACTCAACATAGGCCAAGGGACTGTCATAGATATGGGGCGTGAGCATTGTAGGGCCAGTTACTTCCATATCATGCCATTGATAGCTGCATGTCAGGTATTGTCATAATATGACAAGTAGAGCTCCTACACTGCCAGTTGCTGTGATAATGCAGCATCCAACAATCCAAAAGATGCAAGCCTCTAGCAGTGCACATGAGCATTAATGCTTTAATTTATGGTGATGATTTGTTAGCACTGTAAATTACATTTTTTAACATTCTTTATTAGAGTTTTATAATAGAAGTAAACAATTATACAATATAGCAATCAGTAAACAAAACAGGAAACATGTAATTAATAACACATATTCACATACAATTATCATCCCAGCCCAAGTTGGTTCTCATTTATCAACCTAGGAAAAATGAAAGGCTGAGTTCGCAGGTATTCGAACTTGAGACCTGCAGGTAACAAATAGATTGCAGCAGCGAGCTCACAAGTCACTGAGTTATCTTACCACTTTGCTATTAAAAATTCAACACCACAATGAGAAAATACGTCAATACTGGCTGCACAATCTAGGCCAGACACGTAATAACTTAACATGTTTGATTAGCCTTGATGATGCACAGTAAAAAATGCCACACCACAGTAAGACATACCCATATGTGCTGCGCCAAAATGGCAATCTAACCACATAATAACACTGACTATGCTTACTTTATCATAGATGCCCAGAAAAATATACAATGCCACAGTGAGGAAAGGCTAGACTGGCTGCACCCAAATGCCAGTGTAGCCAGATAATTACACTTATAATGCTTATGTCATTATAGGTGCCCAGAAAAATATGCCATTAAACAGTCAGAAATGGCTAGACTTGCTGCATCGAAATGCCAGTCTAGACAGGTAATAACAGTTAGCACACTTAGTTTATTATAGGTGCCCAGAATAATATGCCATGACACAATAAGAAATAACTAGAGTGGCAGTATTGCACTCCCCTCCTGAGCCACCATCCCAACACACATCCCCTCTCCCTCCCACTCATCTCCTCCAACCCCCAAAAGCAGCTCCTCAGCCCACCATTACCTCCAGGTCCCTCTTCCTCGTCCCATTGCCTACATATAAGGCAAGGTGCTTCATAGGCAAGTACTCGGACAAGGAAGAGCAGGACTAGGAGTAATTAAGATTAATGGAAAGTAATCTAGGCGTTTAACACAAGCACACACATTCACACACCATTCACTTACTCATTTGCACGTGCACCCATTCGCCATTCACTCACGCACACACACTCAGCCACCCATACATCATCCACTCACTCATTCACACACATTACATAATATACATACATTCATACAAACACACACACACACACACACCCTTGAATGCAGGCACACACATTTACATCTTCTTACCTGTTTCCCGAATCCATTGCTCGAGGAACTCCTCTGCAGGCTAGTCAGGCCTCTGGCTCCAATGCTCCACACACGCATGGTCATGTGCAGAGCAGAAGAGCTGGAGGCCTCCATGTCCTGTTGGTGGGGGGCTTGGATGTGAAAAGAAATGTATTTCTGAAGTCACTCTGACTTAAAAAATAAATTATTTCCTTTACGGAAAACTGTAACCGAAATAAAATCTTTATGACGTCAGAGTGACCTCAGGACACGACAGTGGGTGCTGCTGAAGCTGAATATAAATAGGACTCTCGTCGGAGCCCTCTTCACTTTCGGTTTCTCTCTGCCTCTGCAACCCTTAAGCAGGGGTCCCAGAGACAGTGCCAGGGGTTGCAGGGGATTTGCTAGAGGTCCCTGGTGACCCCCACATGATGTCTGTTTGTGTTTTTACCACTAAGCTGTACTTTGGCACTTTTTAATAAGGCTGAAATGTCTGTGCCTCATGGTTAGGCCTTTCCCTTACCCTGCCCTTCTCTATTATAAGGGGAACCCTGAACAAGGTGCCCCTCTACCTTGGACTAGTGTGCTTAACTACTCTTGAGCCCTGCTCTGCTGTCCTTATCCTCTTCTGTTAGGCAGAGTCACTGGACTTGTGTCTGGCCTGAACTTTCCAGTGTGGGGTCTTCTCCACTGCAATCATCGCATTCAGCCCACCAGATCGAAATCTGGACTACAAAACCGGCATTGCGAACAGTTGTCCCCAGAGGGCGTGCCTTACATGGTTTTGTTTCCAAGGGGCTGGGTGAGTACCTGTTTTGCTACCCCCCCCCCATCCTGCATTCTTTCCTACGGGCATGAAGTGTGAAACCTGGCTGGTAGCCGCAGTGGTGGAACCTTAACCAGAACATCTGTGATATATGTCTGCGATTTCCCCTTTATAGGTTCACTGAAATCTGTATCGTCTGACTTTTCACCATACAAGGCTCTATTATATAGGGTATTGTGCATCCTTATGAGAGAAATCTACATGATGCTGAAACTCACCCTACGTGCTTATAACCTAACTGCCTGCCTTGTAAATTGCGGGGCATTGGAGTTCAACAGGGAAAGACTCTTTAAGTCGGTTTGTAGTGCTACCATATCATTAGAAGGTATATGGTATATTTGGTTGCATCTGTTTAGCCCCCACTGTAGCTTTGTAACAGCGCTTACCTGTAGTCTTAGATGCATGCAACTGGGTAATACTTAAGCATATGTTTGGTACTTACCTGTGTCCACAATCCTTGCTGACCAGGCTCTGTTCTAGCCAACTGTACTTTATTCCAAGTGGGTGCTTTTATGAGCACCCCAAATTGCACTGGAGGGCGCCATGAACATTTGGACTTTCCAAAATGAAGTCGAAATGTGAAGAGTAAGCGTCTGCTGCATCCGTGCTGATTTACACCATCATGAGAATTGAAGCAGAAGTCCTTCATTCTCTCAGCCCAGTCCGGCCTGGTGAACCCTTGGAACCCTGAGGTCCGTCAGAGACCAGAACCGCTGACTCACATGGTCCCAAGTGGAACACTCTGCAGCTGTGACCCATGGAGGGACAACTCCAAAACCAATGGTGTCAGCAGTTGTCCACAAAGGCCCTAATTTACCTGGGATTGTGGTCTAAGGTGCCGGGTGCATACCATTTTTGCAGCCGCATTCCCCTGCCTTCTTTCCAAATTCCTAAACCTGCAGCTACCTGGGGCTGGTCTTGGTTGTTGAGCCTTAGCCTGGATTTCTGTGATAGGTATTTGACCATTCCCTTTATGGGAAGACTATAAATGTCACCCACATTTCACTATTTCAGGCAACGTTTAAATGGGATTCCTATGAAATGTATCTGCGTGTGGTAACTGCTGGTGGGTTTCATGGGAATCCATTGCATTACCACCCGCATGAAAATCTCATTCTGCCGGTAATGCTGTCAGATTTTCAAGACAGATCAGTACGGCTTTAGAAAATGACCATCTAAGTCTTCTCCCTCCTTAGTCTAAGCCAGGATCTCGGTCACACTATCGGTGAGAGTTTGGCTAGACTTGTGTTTGAACTATGTCTCGTCCACTGATGTAGGGGCCCCAGAAGACTACACCAGTAGTGGATCTGAAAAACCCTCTTAACACATTCTGACATTTCCCAGTAGCCTTTGCGCCACTGATTAAAGGAATCAAGAATGGAATGATAAGGAAACAGAAGGTGTTTGAGGATTCAGTTACTGTTCAATAGGCGAAAGACCACGTTAAATAAAAAATGTCAAATTGAATCTTCTGAAAATATGAAGTGACAAATCAAAATACACAATGTTATTGACAGAATATTTAATTTCTAACGCTATTGCTCCTAAAGGAGCCAAAGGTCAAACCCCCCACCCCCCTCATTAAAGATTGCCCACAGTTCCCACCAGATCTGCTGCCTAGAAAGCCTGCCCGCCTGTGGTCTGCACAGTGTGTAGATTGGAGTTTTCTCTCCTTTTCCCATTTCTGCATTTTTTCAACACACCCACACCAGCAATGACACGCAGGCTTTGCGTAAGGCCTCAACGTCTCACCAAGCCTGAGTCAAAAACATACTCACATCATGAGAACGTGTCCTACAAGCGTGTATCCTAGGCTTTCACTGCAAAAATAACAGCTATAATCTGGCCCATCCCACTGTATAGACCCGCTTGGTGTCTGTTTCCCACAGTCTATTGTTGACTTGGCCACTCTTGGGCACTTGGATTGACAGTACCAACACTACTGTTCTGGAGTTTGTTTTGTGGGAACAATGAAATAAAACATACTTCTAGGCAATAAAGAAAACATGCCTTAAAGTTCACCTTGAGCACATCACAGGGACGTCACACAGACACACATTACATTTAGTACTAATTTATTTCTCTAAAACTGCCCTTACATAAATATTCCCTTCTCCTTTAGACACCAAAGAATGGAATCCTTGCATTTGATCTACTTCGACGGTATCAACATGCATCGCAGCTATCAAACACAATCCTTCTTTCAATCACCAGACCCACCATTGTTGAAATGCCCCTGTTTGTTTTAGCCGTACCCTCCTTCCAGACAAGCGTTGGTGCTTTGAGACCACTATGTGGTGATTTGCCACAGCAGGACATTTTTTTTAATCATAACATAACCTAACACTGACTCAGAAAACCACATAATAAGTAATGTTACAACATCATAAAGATTGGTCATAGACACTGTGACAAAGTCCCCTGCCTCATCTTACTCGTGGACGGTTGGGCTGCCAAGGAGGACGGATGCTGACACAAGCCACGTGATGCAGAACCCAGAGGTATGAGAAGAGGCTTCCTGGCAATCCCCACCATACCACCAACAGAAGACAGAGGTTCACCAGATGGTGACTAGTCCCTTTAAAGGGTATTATGTTACCGGGAGATATAACCATCTGGGGAAGCAGCTTAGCCCCAAATCCCACAGGAGGCATCCCACAGTATTGAAAGATGAAATACCTTCAAACATTTCCAAATCAATTGTGAACCTAACATTAATCAGACAGAGAAGAAACAAACGTCCATGAGCTGCCACTCGTGGTAAGATGGTGGTTTGCTCTAGCCCAACACAGTCCTCGTGTGTACAGGAATCCCCTTTCATGGAAGGATGCCAACCCACTTCAAACAGATTAAGTTCTAGAGTGAGCATCCAGGAGTTTAGTTCATGGAAAGATGCCACCCACTGTCAAACATAAACAGCAGCTGTGAGCCAAGAAAGACTTGCGCAGTTATTGTTGCCTGTGAGACAGTTAACTCCTGCTTATGTTGCGAACTGAAATGCAAGATGCTGGACTGATGTTCAGGTGCCTCAGTCAGCGGCAGAGGTTGGGGTGAGGCCATGGGAGATCCCAATGTGGGCAAGCAGTCCATATTGAATATCTTGCCAATCCACTACTCAAGATACATATCACACTCGCCACATTCTAAAAGTGATTGAAACCTCGCTGGGGGCGGGCTGATGATGTATAAAGGGAGAGGTCTGGAAGACTGGCAAAAGTTTGCACTTTGAGACATCTGGAGAGGTGAGCAGAAGGAGCTGTAGCAGGAGACAGGAGGCTGCAGGAGATCCCCAGGTGGCAGGGGGGAGAAGGAGATCAGAGGCTGGAGGAAAGCATCACGGTACTGAGTAGAGAGAAAGATCCAGGAGGTTGTGGATAGAGAAATCCAGGATTGCGGGGAGAGAGAGACTCAGGAGGCCCAGATATCTGGCAGAGAGGGACACCCTAGAGGCTGAGGAGTGTGTATGTTTCTGTGGGAGAGACATAGAGTGAGATAGAGAGAAAAAGAGAGGGAGCGAGGGAGAGGGAGAGAGAGAGAGAGAGAGAGGTAAAGAAACACAAGAGGCTGTTGAGAGAGACAAAAAAGGGGAAAAAGAGACCAGAGAGGCTGCAGAGAGTGAGAGAGACCCAAGTGGCTGGGTGAAAAGAGACCCAGGAGGCTGGCAAGATAGAGGTTCAGTAGGTCGGGGAGAGCAAAAGATTGCAAAGCTAGCTCTGTATACAGAAGTGCTTAAGGAAGATCTGGCGACAGAAGCTAAGAAGGAGGTAGTGACAGTTGTAAGGAAGAGATGGTGAGGGGAGCCAAGGTGAGGGGACTGAAGAAGGCAGCACGTAATTCAGAGGTGGTTGAAGAGTAAGTGCCTAAGGAAGAGGTGGGGAACAGTGAGAACATGATTAAAGTGAAGGTTGATCAGAGAGGAAAGAGGAGTGGAATACTGCCAAGAGTCAGAAAGTGGAGGAAAAATGGAAGATCAGGTGGGCAACAGCAGAGAAGGAAGAGAAGAAGACTGAGACGAGGGGGGGAAGGGGGACTGATAAGATCAGGTAAAAGTCAGGGAGGTTAGACCATGAAAGATTTAAAGTGGTAGTGTAAAGGAGCGGCAGGGGTAATCTTAGCAGCTACCCCAAGAGGGTACTTAGACCCCAACAAAATCCCAGCAGTAAGAAAGGAAGACTCAACCATAGGGCAAAGTTTACTCTCTTTATTATCAATCAGAATGACAGAGATCACAATTGAATAGCATAACGTTTCAAAGAGCTCTAGTCTTCGTCATGCCATTTTAACTGTCAGGAACGTCACAAAAGAAGTTGCACCCCAAACACCTAACAGAGAAGGGAATTGTTCAGTTCAGGAAATGTATATATGCAATATATAGGTGTTAGTATAACCATTGGATAGCCATAGTTGGTGGCTCCTCCTAGGACCACCTCTAAACGTTACAAATAAAAAGTTGCAGGTTAGCAGGAACGTAATTGGCCATTGCAACATAGTATGCCTAACGTGAAAGGTAGCTAGGGATTGGGCAGAACAGGTTTTATCAGCCTTCGGACCTTGGACAGCTACCAGGCCATGTGAACCTGCTCAAGGCAATGGGAGCGATCATGAAGGTTCTGTGTGTTCCCAACCCGTTGCCATCTCTGATCGCCTAGGCCCTGAGATAGAACATTCAGCTTTGAACCTGTATAGTAATTGTATCTTTCCACCTCCAGTTTGATGGGAACATCTTTTCCGCCATCTACTTTGAATGAATAGGCTCTGTCCTGTTCCTTCAGATCACGTATGTTGGGACCACAAAATGAAACTCCCCTTTCTGTAATTATGAGGATTTTAGGCCGTATTCCTTGAAGGTGCTTTATCGGTGTGCTAAACTGGAAACGTTCCGTCTCTGCTTGTCATTGGCGAGGCTGTGCACAGTGTCTGCACTGGAAGCTTTGTCTCTCTGCCTTAACTAGATCAGTCTGTCAGCTCCCCTCTGTATTCAGAAGTTCACCTTGCTTTCCCCATTCACTTCGATGCACCTATGGCTTCCATCTTTGTTCTTAGGGCCATTCATTTTAGTCGCAAATTAAGCCTGAGCAAGCTAGTTGTACGTATTCTTAGGCGTCTTGCTCGTTCCACATAGCTGAAGATTTACTGGTGTGAGTGTGTCGGTCCTCTAACTACTATAGCTCATAAGCATTTGTTTTGTGTCTATCAGCAATAAATGAAAGTGTTTGTGGAGATTTGTGCATGGATGTATACATGCTTCATGTCTAACATATCTATGTCATGATGTCAGTGGTGACATCATCAGCTTCGTCGAGTCTGTAGACAGTCAACTTGTTCCATCAATGACAATTGCATCTCTTCCATACTGTCAATCGGGTACGGTTTGAATGGCTGTTTGAGTGAATAACGTTTCTCACATCTGCGATACATCAATGACGGTGATGAAGGTCCCATGATTGATGTGCATCTCTAATTTCTCTGTCCTAGCGCTGTGAGTTGTTTGGGGGTCACAAGGGCCACACTAGGGTCTCCCTCTTCAGTAGTATATAGTGAGCTGGACCATTAATCTGGAACAGGGGAACCTGGAAAAAGGAGCATGTGCTGAGGCATCATGGAGATGCAGGTAAAGCATGAAGGAAGAGTGAAAGAGAAGGAAGGAATATGGGAGCATCTCCCAGGTATGAGTGTCATGATCTCTGCTTCCAAAAGGTCAGGGTTTTTCCAACTCCCTTGGAAGCAGATCCATAACCCAGGTTACGAGTGCCAACCAGTCCCAATTGGGACCTTTTGGACCCAGTCCTGGCGCCAGTGGCACCAGGCTCATAAATATGCCCAGTCCCAGCGCTGGAAGCGCCGGGCTCATAATGCTTGGGTGGACTTACCTGCAGCAGACCATGCTGCTTACTTGCCTGCCAGTTGAGCCTCTGATCCTCTTCTGTTTGGAACTACTTTTCCTGTTGGGTGGGGCTGGAGCCACTCCCTAGATTCAGAACACTGGAACTCTTCTGGAAGGCAGGAACTCTTTTCTTACCAGGAACTCTTTTCTTACCTAGGCGTGGCTGTGGAAGGAGACACCTAAGCACTACAGGAGGCTATTTAAACCACACCCGGTGGATGAATCTTGCTTTGCGTTATTCTGCAACCTCTGCAGCAGGACGCTCATCGTGTCTTCTGCATCCGGTCCTGGGCCTAAGGAAAAAGGCTTACCATCCTGAATCCAGTCTTCAGCAACACCTATAAAGACAAGAAAGAACAGGTTAGCATTCCGGCATCTGAAAGGCAAAGGCTTACCATTCTGAATCCAGTCTTCAGCAACACCTATAAAGACAAGAAAGAACAGGTTAGCATTCCGGCATCTGAAAGGCAAAGGCTTACCTACGCTTCGTGCGATCCGGAGGTCTTCACAATGCATTGCGGCATCTGAAAGACAAAAGCTTACCAACTCTTCGCACGCTCCGGAGGCCTTCGGCGCTGCATCCCGCATCTGAAAGACAAAACAAGGTGCGTTTAAAGACATTGGGGAACTTTAATACTCACGTGCCATTACTCCTTTCCACATCTAATCCAGTGGGTATTCCGGCACCCTGCAGCCGCTCCGAACTCGTACCTGCAAAATAAAAAGACAGTTAGAGCGCATCGTGAAGCAGGCAACAAGCGCTTACTTACGTGCTTCCAGGCGCTTCTATTCATCACACGGGCTCCATCTTCAACTCACTTCAGCCCGTCATCCGCCATCGCCGGAACCCTGCAAAACAAGAGACATCATTACTAAAGACTTTAAAGACATTTGAATGACTCGAAACTTACCGTTCGTGCAGTAAACGACGGACAGCAGTCCTCTGAAGTCAAGAGGCCTGCGCTACCTATCCAGTGAAGAAACTGGTTACAGCACCCTGCCCCGAGGCAGATGGAGAGCTCGGCATTCACTTACCTAAGGTGAGAGCGTTAACCTTTGGGGGTCTACAGGAGAGGAGAAGAGGAAAGAGATAGGGACACCCCAATAACCCCAGTTCATTAACCCCATATTTTCTATCTGCAGACATCTTACTCTACACGTCAGGCATACAGTGCACAGAGGTCCAGCCCAAAGAGCCAACCGGGTGCTACACATCACCTTTGAAGATACGGTAGTCGCCCAGTCAAGACCGGCGCCTCTGCGAAAATCAGGTGAGCGTTACAGAACGCAAAGCCTACCGCAAAACTCTTGCCCAGGCGCTATGGAAACCTCGGATACTGACCCCCTAGCCCGGTTACTTGGGGAACTAAGGGCAGAAGTGCATGCAGCTCGTCAGGAAACGAATGCTCTAAGAAGGGAACTAATTATTTCCAAGGAGAGAACAGACAATCTTGCTAGACAAGTGCTACAGTCACAAGCCGGACAGACCCCGTTACCCGCATCAGGGGCAAATCTTCCTTCAACATCCTCTATGAATCCAGTGCAGATCAACCTACCTGGGAATGTACCTCTGGCTCCGCCCGAACGATTTTCTGGTGACCCAAAGAGGTTTGCAGTATTTATCAATCAGTGCCGGTTGCACTTCTTATGCCGGCCAGCAGCCTTTCCAACTGATCAAGCAAAAGTAGCTTTTGTACTTTCGTACCTTAGTGGCAATGCGGCAGACTGGTCGATCCCTCTAGTTAATCAAGATGATCCGGTTCTCCATGATTTTCAAGCCTTTCAGCTTAGTATGAAAAAACTGTTCGCAAGATATTCACAGGGGCAGGCCTTGGACAATGAGCTTCTTTCGTTGCGACAGGGTAATCAAGACCTTTTGGCTTATATTGCATCTTTCAATAGACTAATAGTGGAAACTCAATGGCCTGAGGACAAAAGGATTACGCTGTTTTATAGAGGTCTACGTGGAGAGCTCAAAGACGTTTTAGCCCAAGTAGTGAATCCCCCACAAGACTGTTCGGATTATATAGACTTGGTCGTTCAAATAGATCACAGGCTGCAGAACAGGAAGGCCGATCGTTCCAAGTTTGATGCTCGAGTATTTTCCAAACCGCCAACTCCTTCCAAAGGAGTAGACTACGGGGAACCCATGCAAATAGGGGGTCTGAAAGGTCCTCTAACACAAAGGGAGCGGGAAAGGAGGAAACAGTTGCAATTATGCCTATATTGCGGAAACTCAGGGCACTTTCTTCGAGACTGTCCGGTGAAACCTGCCAAGAAGGCAGTAGGAGCTGCAGTTACCAAAGTTACAAACTCTGAGCAGGGAAACGACCTCGCCCGACAAGAATAGAGGTCCTCTTGCCGAGCGTGAAAACCAGTTCCGTGACCTCGCATTTCGTGATACCTATGGTCCTCATTAGCCCTGATAATCCAGATCGATTACATGCAATTGAAGCTTACGTCGACAGCGGTGCCATCGGCAATTATGTGGATCATGAAATGGTTTTGAGGATGAATCTAACTCTTTGTCCCAAGGCTGTAAAGGACGTCATTACTACGGTGGATGGTACGGAGATCGCCTCCGGGCCAGTAACGCATACCACTCAAGAGGTGACGCTAGTAAGTCAAGATGGACACCATGAGAAGATCGTGTTCGATGTGATCAAGGCCCCTCAGTTTCAGATTATTCTAGGAATACCTTGGTTAGAGAAACACAATCCTCTGATCGATTGGCGAGCAAGAACGGTCCAGTTTCCAGAATGTGTCTCTACTTGTCACCCTCCACCTGGTGTTGCACTGGCCGCAATTTCTTCAGAGACTCCCCAGTTACCTCCCGAATACCTAGAATACCAAGATGTTTTCCGGAAGGATCAGGCTAACTCTCTACCTCCTCATAGGTCTTATGACTGCCAGATAGACCTGATACCTGGATCTACTCCTCCTTGTAGTAGAATTTATGCCCTCACCGAGCCTGAGAACCTTCACCTTCGACAATACCTGGATCAATACCTGGCAAATGGGTTTATTCGTCCTTCCAAGTCCCCTGCTTCTTCAGCTTTGTTCTTCGTTCCAAAAAAGGAAGGAGACCTTAGAACTTGTATCGATTATCGCTCCCTGAACCAGATCACCGTTAAGAATAGATATCCGTTACCTTTGATCCCTGAACTCCTGGACCAAGTCAGAAAAGCATGCATATATACAAAGCTGGATCTTAGAGGAGCTTACCACTTGGTACGAGTAAAAGAGGGCGATGAATGGAAGACGGCCTTCCGCACCAAGTATGGGCTATTTGAATATCAGGTCATGCCCTTCGGACTTTGCAATGCCCCGGCCGCCTTTCAATATTTTATGAACGATGTCCTCAGAGAGCTCATAGATGTATGTGTTGTTGTTTACATTGACGATATCCTCGTTTATTCTTTATCGGAATCTGAACATCGGAAACACGTGAAAATGGTCCTCGAAAGATTGCGTCAACACAAACTTTTCGCTAAGTTGGAAAAATGTGTTTTCAACGTGACTGAAGTTGAATTCTTGGGATTCATATTATCACCTGGCGGAGTGCGTATGGATTCAAAGAAGGTCGATGCAGTTCTCAAATGGCCATCACCATCCTCCGTAAAAGGTGTGCAAAGCATGTTAGGCTTCGCTAACTTTTACCGCAGGTTTATCCCCGAATTCTCTCGAATAGTCCAGCCCATCACTGCCTTGTTAAAGAAAAACAAACGTTTTGAATGGTCTACCGAGGCGGAACAAGCTTTCCAGGATTTGAAGACTAAATTTATCTCTGCACCAATCTTAAAACACCCTCGCCCCGAACTCCCCTACATCGTGGAAACTGATGCTTCAAGCCTTGCCATGGGGGCAGTTCTATCACAAAAGGACCCGGTAACCAATCAGTTGCATCCCGTGGCATTTTGGTCCCGCAAATTCTCGCCTCCTGAAATCAATTACACGATTACTGACAAGGAACTTCTGGCTATCAAGTCTGCCTTTAAGGCTTGGCGGCATTATCTGCTGGGGGCCCGACACACCGTTACTGTGATTACGGATCACCGAAACCTGCAATATTTGAAAACCGCAAAAGCCCAATCCTCTAGACAACTCCGTTGGGCATTATTCTTTGCCGAGTTTGACTTCATAATTACCTATCGACCTGGTACAAAGAACGGTAAAGCTGATGCCCTTTCTCGGATGGGAGTGGAAGAACACTTGATCAACCCTAAACCTGTACCAATCATTCCCGAACAAAGAATTCTGGGTGTAATCGCCACCGAATCCATAGAGGAAGTTAAGGATAAAGCCAGGCAACTTGTAACTCCAGCAGACATACAGAATTGGCATCTGCAGGGAAAGGACTTTGCAGTAAAGGACAACTTATTGTATTTCCAAGAACGATTATACCTACCCAGCACAGATTTACAGAAAAAAGTAATCTCTTGTTATCACGACTCTTTAATGGAAGGTCATCCCGGTATGGCCAAGACCTCAGAAAAGATCAAGCGCTACTTCTGGTGGCCGTCTTGGAAGAAAGATATCAGAGACTTTATAATGTCCTGTGGAGTATGCGCCCAAAACAAGAGTCAAAAGGAAAGACCAGCAGGCCTCTTACGCCCTATTGACATCCCACCTCGCCCTTGGCATACGCTTTCTATGGACTTCATCACCGATCTACCTCCATGCTCCGGATACAATACGATTCTAGTAATCGTGGACTTATTCTCCAAGATGGCGCATTTCATTCCGCTCAAAGGCTTGCCAACAGCAGCAACTCTGGCCCGAGAATTTCTCGAAAACATCGTCCGACTGCACGGTTTTCCTTCGGTTCTAATTTCGGATCGAGGTAGTCAATTTATTTCTCATTTTTGGCGAAGTTGCTGTCGGTCGGCTCAAATTGATGTGAGACTATCGACCAGTCACCACCCTCAGACCGACGGACAAACCGAGAGGACCAATCAAACTCTGGAACAGTATTTACGCTGCATGCTGCAACAAACTGAAAAAACTTGGAAAGATATCCTTTGGATAGCCGAATATGCCTACAATAACTCTGTCCATTCGGGAACTGGGAAAACCCCGTTTTTTCTTTTGTATGGCAGTCACCCTCGAACCTCGGAGTTGGATCCCCTCCAAGATCTTAAAACACCAGCAGTAGACTACCTGCATTCTACAATCACCCAAGCCTTTAAAGAAGCTGTTTCTCACCTTCAAAGGGCTAAAGAACAATACAAGAAAGGAGCAGATCAACATCGGAAGGAAGCCCCTCACTATCAAGTAGGGAATCAAGTCTGGTTATCCACCAAATATCTATCTCTAAAAGGGCCACGCACATTCAACCCAAGATACCTTGGTCCCTATTCCATCACTACCATAGTAAACCCAGTAGCGGTCAAGTTGGACTTGCCCCCGCACATGAAGATACATCCGGTCTTCCACGTCTCTCTATTAAAACCCGTGCAACCTCAAACCCGACTAACCAAATCTCCAAAACCTATCCTAGTTGATGGAGAACTCGAGTTTGAAGTCAAAAGCATTCTGGACTCCAAGATCTCCAAATCTAAACTATTCTACCTAATTGACTGGAAAGGCTACGGCCCCCAAGAGAGATCCTGGGAACCTGCTGAATATGTCCACGCTCCTCGCCTAATCAAAAGATTTCACCGAACATTTCCTGACAAGCCAAAACCCCCGGAGAAGCCCGGTTTGGGAGGGGCCTTGAGGGGGGGTACTGTCATGATCTCTGCTTCCAAAAGGTCAGGGTTTTCCCAACTCCCTTGGAAGCAGATCCATAACCCAGGTTACGAGTGCCAACCAGTCCCAATTGGGACCTTTTGGACCCAGTCCTGGCGCCAGTGGCACCAGGCTCATAAATATGCCCAGTCCCAGCGCTGGAAGCGCCGGGCTCATAATGCTTGGGTGGACTTACCTGCAGCAGACCATGCTGCTTACTTGCCTGCCAGTTGAGCCTCTGATCCTCTTCTGTTTGGAACTACTTTTCCTGTTGGGTGGGGCTGGAGCCACTCCCTAGATTCAGAACACTGGAACTCTTCTGGAAGGCAGGAACTCTTTTCTTACCAGGAACTCTTTTCTTACCTAGGCGTGGCTGTGGAAGGAGACACCTAAGCACTACAGGAGGCTATTTAAACCACACCCGGTGGATGACTCTTGCTTTGCGTTATTCTGCAACCTCTGCAGCAGGACGCTCATCGTGTCTTCTGCATCCGGTCCTGGGCCTAAGGAAAAAGGCTTACCATCCTGAATCCAGTCTTCAGCAACACCTATAAAGACAAGAAAGAACAGGTTAGCATTCCGGCATCTGAAAGGCAAAGGCTTACCATTCTGAATCCAGTCTTCAGCAACACCTATAAAGACAAGAAAGAACAGGTTAGCATTCCGGCATCTGAAAGGCAAAGGCTTACCTACGCTTCGTGCGATCCGGAGGTCTTCACAATGCATTGCGGCATCTGAAAGACAAAAGCTTACCAACTCTTCGCACGCTCCGGAGGCCTTCGGCGCTGCATCCCGCATCTGAAAGACAAAACAAGGTGCGTTTAAAGACATTGGGGAACTTTAATACTCACGTGCCATTACTCCTTTCCACATCTAATCCAGTGGGTATTCCGGCACCCTGCAGCCGCTCCGAACTCGTACCTGCAAAATAAAAAGACAGTTAGAGCGCATCGTGAAGCAGGCAACAAGCGCTTACTTACGTGCTTCCAGGCGCTTCTATTCATCACACGGGCTCCATCTTCAACTCACTTCAGCCCGTCATCCGCCATCGCCGGAACCCTGCAAAACAAGAGACATCATTACTAAAGACTTTAAAGACATTTGAATGACTCGAAACTTACCGTTCGTGCAGTAAACGACGGACAGCAGTCCTCTGAAGTCAAGAGGCCTGCGCTACCTATCCAGTGAAGAAACTGGTTACAGCACCCTGCCCCGAGGCAGATGGAGAGCTCGGCATTCACTTACCTAAGGTGAGAGCGTTAACCTTTGGGGGTCTACAGGAGAGGAGAAGAGGAAAGAGATAGGGACACCCCAATAACCCCAGTTCATTAACCCCATATTTTCTATCTGCAGACATCTTACTCTACACGTCAGGCATACAGTGCACAGAGGTCCAGCCCAAAGAGCCAACCGGGTGCTACACATCACCTTTGAAGATACGGTAGTCGCCCAGTCAAGACCGGCGCCTCTGCGAAAATCAGGTGAGCGTTACAATGAGCTTCTGGAGGGAAGTTTCGGCGGATAGAGTGGATGAGTTGGGATGGTATAGAACTAGGAGTCCAAGATAGGGAAGTGGTGAGAGGCCTACTATAGACCTTGAGGTGCTCTACTTTCTTTCTATGAGCCCAATCCTTAGTTGAAGGCCTGCTCCAATACAGCAGTCTCTACAGACCAATTAAATGTCTTCAGTTCAGAATTGAAACATAGGAGGATGTCTCCACACCCCACACATGCAAGATGCCTACGAACATCTCCAAGGAAGTTACAAATGCCAGTGACTGAAACAGCCAGAAGAGTCACAAGAGATATTTGCTTGAAATTCTTAATGTTCTTTTGTGACACCAAGCACCCACACCCACATTTGTTTTGTTATGTTAAGGGCCAATGGTGGATTTAATAATCTCAATTCCCTTCTCAATTCTCTTGAGACTGAAGGGAGAAATGACTAATGGATCTTTATAACTGGTCCATTAACCTCTTGTGGGGTCCTTCCACCCTAACCCAAGTTCCCCTATCACCCAGGGTTAGTTTGAGTCTTAGAGACCATTGACCCCTACTGTCTAGTGAATCCACTCAACAATGGGAGGGCCTAAAGGCCAAGGCCTTATTTCACTAATTCCCTTTGGGCCGTCCTGAAAGTTATGTGCTCCTTTCCCTTATCTTGCCTTCTTACGCACTCCTCCCCTTTCTCCTCCCACTCCCTCCTTTGTCTCCCCTTCCTTGTCTCCTCTTCTCCTCCCTCTTTCTCTCTGATACTATTTCCTCCATTCTTGTCACTCCGTTTTCTCTCTCTTCCTTCTCATTTCCAATTCCATCCTTCTGGTCTCACACGTCTCTCCTCTCAATCAATACCACTTCCCTCCTCCACCAACTACTTCCTCTTTTTGCTAACATGTCCCTCTACAAATGTGTTCTTCTCCCTCTCTCAAAGTCTCTCTGTATCTCTCTTTCACAATCTCTCTCTCCCTCTCCATCGTACAGTCTCCCTCTCCCCCTCACAGTCTCTCACTCTCCTCTCCTTCACGTTTTATACCATCAGACTTCACTACCTCTTTGTACCATTTATACTATCACTCCACGCTACCTCCTTCCACCACTAGACTCTCTTTCACATCCATACTCACAGCTAAACTATTTCTACTTGGTACCACTATTTCTCACACACAATACCTCATTGGTACATTTAGCCAACTTCTCCACAAACTCTTCAGCATTCCGTTCCCCCTTGCATCCTTTTCCTAAACTCTTGGTCCTCTTTAACACCCCCTGACGTTATCGGAACTTTGCAATGTGGCTGGACTTAAATTGTTCTTGTATACCTGTGACTTCCTGTTCCAGCTCTTCCTTCCCTTCTCCATTACTTCTGCGTTTCACCAGACTCTAGGATCCAATTTGATTTGATTTTAAAGTTATTTCGCAGATGGAACTAAGCAGAAACCTACATCTAGGTGCAGATGTTCATTTCCTGAAGTAACAACTTAGAGCAACACAGAAGGAAAGGTTATTGAAACAAGAAGTCCTTCGATTTTGTATGGAAGAGAGTCAGGGGAGATGTTTTCTGGAGTACAGCTGGCAATGCATTCCAGAGGCAGGGACCCTTGATTGAGAAGCATCGGTCCCCTCGGAATACAAAATGAGATGACAGGACAACCAACAGATTTTGCCAATCGAGCTAAGAGAATGAGAGCGATGATAAAGGCTAATTTTCGAAGCTAAATAACTGGGTACCATGCCATGAACGCACAATGATATATTAGGCACAAAGTTCTAACTTGATTCATTTCCGTACAGGCAACCAGTGTAGCTTGCTGCGATGCAAAGAAACCGATACAGTTCTGGTAATCTTGTGTGCAAGCCTAACTGCAGAATTCTGGGCCATTTGAAGCCGATGTAACTGATTTGCCGGTGCTCGTAAAAGAACCTTAATAAAGAGGTGTTAATGCAAATGTGGTATCTGACCAAACCTGACGTAGTTTGGGAACATTTGCAGCCTGATTCATGGAATTATTTGCGTGAAAAACGCAGATTTGCGTGCCTTTCTGCCTGAAAATCTCTGTTTGAAGTATAGGGATTTTCGGGGAGAAAGGCGCGCAAATCTCCGTTTTTCACCAAATAATTTCATGAATCAGGCAGTTGGGGATAGATATTGTCAGATCGTATTGCAGACTTGGAAGAGAAATTAGATTTCTTGTAGTGATGATTGTTCAGGGTGGATTGAGGCCAAATGGGTCAAGAAAGTTGAAACTGCCGAAATAATGACATTTTTAGATCAAGTTTTCAGGAGGGAAGGCTATCTATCCGAGGAAAATAGTGAGTGACAATGGGGTACAATTCAAGAGCATGGAAATGCAAAGCTATGCACGGAAAGGTGGTAGTAAGTGGAAATTGTCTCACTGTATCATCCTCAAATTAATGAGAGAGTGGAAAGATGCAATAGGGTGATGGTAGGAGCAGTGAAGCAAATAGCGAGAAACAATAAGGATGTAAGAGAAGCAATTGAAGATAAATTATGGTGTGTCAGAACATCAGTGGGCAGTGATATGGGTAAGTCACTGTTTGCCATGATGATGGGCAGAGAACCCAACACTAGTTTAAATCCTCAATGTGTCAATATAAGAGGATTTGTTGATGGTAAGGTTTTACAAGATTCCAGTGAAGGGAGACATAATGGTGGCGTTTAAAACAGGAGACTATGTGAGAATAAAAAAAGGTGTTCCCCTGGGAAATGGGGCTCTAAATGTTCTGATCCAGTAAGGATTAGGGAGGTGTTCGGCAGGTCTGTTAGGATTGAAGACCTGTTCAGTTTGGAACATGGATAAATTGGTGATGGAATGAGAAACAGATGAGGTTGGATGGGTCAAAAAGGAAGAAGATGGATATATGGATGGAAGAATATTTGGATGCGTTGGTGAGAAATGTGGAGAGAGACTGTGAAAACAAGGACATAATATGAGGCAGGGTAACCAAAAAAGGAAACACACCAAACACAGGTTACAAAGGAACATACAAAGCACTTTATTTTATACTGAATCCAGTTACAAAAGAACAGAACAAAATTCAGATTGCTATCGACCCTCAGTACAACACAGCGAACTCCGGCGTGGTTCGGTGTGCTAGTGAGTGCAAATATTCCTTGAAACAGTCAGGCTTTTATACATTTCTCCAGCCTGTTGTCCAGCCTTTCTTCAGGTTAACCATTCCATAAATAGGTTACTGCTCTAGGGTCCCTTGCCAGGTCAAATCTAGTTCATCTTAGGTTTATACATTAACAAGAAGAAATGGTAATAATGTATGCTCTAGGCCTAACATTACAATGCGGGACTTAATTTATACAATATAGTTAAGCAGGTGTTCTCATTCAATTATAGATCAGTTTCGGTGATACAGGTAATCCATTGCACACAGGTCAGCAGAAGGACAAGGTCTCAGCTCATGACCCTAACAAGTGGCCTGCAGGCAAGTTATACATTAGCTGTACAGAGGTCATGACAATCGAGTTCTGTTCTGAATAACATAGGCTACCATTTTAGCTCACATGGTGACTTTATAGAGCAAGAAAACCTAAAATGGCGGCTTGACCCAAAATGACAGTTTACATGGTTTCTAAGGTCAGGACCTTGCAATGCGAGTTTATTCACATATAGTTTATAAGCAGCTTGTTAGCAGCTTGGCGTAGGCCAATATACATATATTCATAGCAATAGGAGGCACGATATAATTTCTAGTTTGACAAACCCTCCTTTTGGCCTATGCCAAGTGCTAAACTACTTCTGCTCTCCCTGCTAATAACTCCATGTGTCATCGTCCATACACCCTGAATAGCTGTCAGAAATATCTATCGCCATTTAGATCTTTTACTAAGATCTCTTTCAGTACATACTCCTTAGAGGTTTTATCCGGGGCATACACTTTATGTCCTATTGTACCTATCGCCGGAGCGCAACATCCCCCTAGCATTGAACATACACTTGGTAGACATTGGATACAACAACAAAGAAATAGCAGAATTCCCAAAATAATCAGCAAGACTGAAAGCACTTTCCAACTCCAAGACCCCAAGAAGTCCCAGAACCAAGCGCTAAAATCCCAATTTCCCTCGGGAACATGCACTTCTGAACTAAGAATGTGCAGATTCTGTATGGCCTTAAAAATAGTTGGGGAGGAATCCGGTACGAAAACACAGCAAGCAGACCCCACTAGTTTACATACTCCACCACGTTCAGCCAGAATGACATCTAATGCCATCCGGTTCTGAAGCACTACCAATCTAATCGCTTTCTGCTCTAAAGTCATATTATAGAGTATATCTGTGGTCCTTTGATGGTTCTCTCCAGTGCTCTCGCTAGTTTCCTGATATCCTCGGAATTCGCTATCTGCCCAAAGAATGGAAGGAATGATTTTGCTACATCTCCTAAAACCTGTGCTGGAGTGTCGCCATTCTCGTCCCGCCGTGGACGAGCCTTCGAAACCTCTACAGTACTTGCTATAAACACCCCAGGGGTACAATTTCAGTCGGCAGCAAAGACTCTAAAGGATGAGTTTCTTCAAAATACCAAAGGCCTAAGGCAGTGACTATTATAAAACCAAATGTTATCATAAAAACACAGCAATACGTTTTCGGGGCCCAGGCACATTGTTCATTGTCCGAGTTGGTCACCCCCTTATTTATAAGTCCAATATGAGCAGCAGCGGTGGCGGTAGCAGGCATTGTAGATTTTCAATTGACAACCCCAATGTTCGTTGCTGGCGACACTACGGTCGGGCGGCTTCTTAGTCCTTCCACAACCCCTAGCCAACAGAATCCCCTTCCTCAACTTTTTGGGCAAAAGCAAGCCCTTGATGATCCTTTCCTTCCTTGAATGCACAGCCGAACCGTGCCGTATGTCTATCAGATGCACAGCAAAACTGTGCCGTATGTCTATGTTCGTGGCCGCAAGTTGTATCTTGTTGTGCCTGGTATTGTTTGATCCGAGAACAAGATGTCGTCACTTCCCGTTGGAAGCAACGTATCAGAGGCAAGTGAAGTTGGAACAGCAATTTCCGGAAGCAAAATTTTCGGAGAGTGCGGAGACAAAATGGCAGCTTCCCCAAGCCTCACAGGCTCAGAAAGATTCTCCGACGCACTCTCAGTGCTACTCACTGCTTTGGGATCATTGGTTGCAGCGTTAGCGGGGGTTCTGTTTCTTCTGTAACGTGTGGCACTGGGTGAGGAAGTTTCTTGACATGCGTCGCGTGGATCCAATGCTTCCGGCCTGCGACACGCACCGCTGTTTGGGTGACCAGCAGGACCTGGAACGGGCCCCGCCACCGAGGTGCAAGGCAGGAAGATCGGTCAAAGGATTTGACCAAAACCCAACTTCCAGGTTGTATACTGTGGCCTGGGCCCTCGTATCGCGCGGGTAAAGCGTCTCGTACCTGGTGATAAATGAAATACAGGTTTTTAGTCAACTGGCTACAATAGTCTGAAAGCAATACATTTACTACATTCCTCAATGCCCTAGGCTTTGGAAGACCCCAGATATTGGCAGGTCTCCCCATTACCACCTCAAATGGAGAGAGCCCAGTCTTAGTTTGAGGGGTTGTACGCATGGCTAGTAACACGATCAGTAAGGCATCCGGCCATTTTAGTTTGGTGCCGACACACGTCTTAGCGAGCTTGTTTTTTATGATACCATTGTGTCTTTCCACTAATCCGGCGCTCTGAGCATGTCTGGCCGAATGGAATCGTTTGTCAATTTGCATTGCCGTACATATCTGTAGAATTACAGCAGCGATAAAATGCGGACCATTATCCGACCAGATAACTCTCGGCAAACTGAACCGGGGGAAGAATTCCTTTAACATGGTCTTTGCAGTGGTCATGGCTGTAGCGTCTTTAACAGGGAAAGCCTCGACCCACTTACTAAAGGCGCAAATGACCACAAGGACATATTTTACATTGTTACATCGCTCCATTTCAATAAAGTCAAAGTGAATCACTTCAAACGGGACAGAAGGAGGCCCAAAGCTACCTCTTGGAGTTGCTGTCCCCTTTCCCACATTGTGTTGTAGGCAAATCATGCAATTTTGGACATAATGCTGGGCAATTTTTGAAATCTTATCATTTACCCAGACTTTCTCTAACATTCTCGTGATCTGTTGAGCGCACACATGTGTGGGACCGTGTGCCATGGTAACCATCATTACTATATAGGCATTAGGAAGCAACCATTTCCCTTCAACCATGTCCACCCAACACCCATCATCATCGAGTTTCCCCAAGCCCTCAGCCCACCTCTTGGATTCTTCTAATGTGGCATCGGCTTGGATATCCCGTACAGACCCAACACCCTCATCCATTGCATAGGCATCTACAGTCTCCCTTGAAACATACATCTCCGTGAAGAGATCAGAGGCAGTTTGTCTAGCTATTTGATCAGCGAAAGCATTCCCTTTCCCTACATCATCTATAATCTTGCGATGTGCTGCGCACTTAATGATTGCTAACTGACTAGGGAGCGCAAGCGCTGAAAGCAATTGTACTATCAGGGAGCCATGTTGGATCTTGGTGCCATGCGAAGTTAAAAACCCTCTCTCTGACCAAAGTCTCCCAAAGTTGTGAGCCACCCCAAAGGCATACTGACTATCAGTATATATGTTCACTGTTAGCCCTTCGGAAAGCTCACAAGCTCGAGTCAATGCTATAATCTCTGCGGCCTGCGCAGAGTTATGCGTAATTCTCTTGGTCTCCACAACCGTACTCAATGTAGTGACTGCATAAGCAGCTGTGGATGTACCATCCAGTAGTTTGAAGCAGGAGCCATCACAAAACAGCTCCCCTTGTGGGTCATCCAAAGGAGTGTCCCTCAAATCAACTCTGCCTTTTGTATCTTGTTCAGTAGTATACAGGCAGTCATGTGACTCTTCGTCACTGCAAACAGTATTTTGCGGGAAAGGTAGGAGTTCAGCCGCATTAAGAACGCAGCACCTCCTAATTTGAATGTGGGGAGCAAACAAGATTAATTCATATCTTGTCAGTCGTGCGGAATTGAGGTGTTGCGTTTGGGTTTTGTTCAATAGAATATCTACAGAGTGAGGCACCATCAGGGTTAAATCATGGCCTAGGACCATTCCCTCACTCTGTTTTACAGACACAGCAGCAGCAGCGACAGCGCGCAAACATCTTGGCAAAGCGCATGCAACAGGATCAAGGGCGGAAGAGTAGTAACCGCATGGCCTATTCTTCCCTCCATGTTCCTGCGTTAATACAGCCAAAGCACATCCATCACATTCATGCACAAACAACACAAAGGCCTTCTCATAGTTCGGTGTGCCCAAAACTGGCGCTGAACATAATGCAGTCTTGAGCAACTCGAATGAATGTTGATGCTCCGTATTCCATGGTAATGGCGAAGAAATACCCTTCTTCGTCAAGGCCAACATTGGTTTTATCACTAGTGAGAAGTTTGGGATCCATAACCTACAGTAAGAAGCCATACCTATCAAGGCTCTAACTTCCTTTTGTGTATTTGGGACAGACAAGCCAGAAATATGTTTTATTCTTTCAGGTGTCAATCTTCTTCCCTCCTTTGACAGGAGATAGCCTAAATAGGCGACCTCCTGGCAACAATATTGAAACTTTTTAAGCGAAGCTTTGTGACAATGCTTAGCTAGATGGATGAGCAACAACACAGTGCCCTCCTGGCAACAATATTGAAACTTTTTAAGCAAAGCTTTGTGGCAATGCTTAGCTAGATGGATGAGCAACAACACAGTGCCCTCTTTACAAGAGCTCTCAGAGTCAGCGGCTAAAAGCAAATCATCAACATATTGAAGCAACGTACAAGGGTATCAAGCTGCTCTTTCAAAGCCCTACTATAAATACTAGGACTCTCAGTATAACCTTGAGGTGCACAAGTAAATGGGAATGAGCGTCCCCCTAAGGTGAACGCAAACAAGTATCTACTATCCTCATGTATAGGAATACTGAAGAAAGCATTCTTTAGGTCCACAACACTGAAGTGAGTAGCCATAGCTGGAATCATGGTTAATATTGTCGTCACATCAGGCACAATTGGAAATTGCGGAGCGACGACTTTAGTAATGGCACGTAAATCAATTATAAAACGAAATGGAATTGCATTATCACCTTTTTTGTACACGGGGAAAAATCGGACTATTGCACAAACTTCCTGCAATCTCCTCAATCACCCCACGATGCACAAAATCGGAAACAATGCTCTTCAAAGCTCGCTCGCCTTCAACTGAGATCGTATACTGTGGAATACGGGGCAGCTTAATTCCATGTTTCAAAACTATTTTAACAGGCTCAATCTGCAAAACACCGACATCATTGTCATCAACTGCCCACAAACACTCTGGTACATTACGGAATTCTGGCGGCAAAGGTCTAGTCAAGAATTTCGAAACAGAACATTGCTGTGGTGAAATCGTCAAACGCACTCCATCAGAAGAACAATGAATTACCGCATTTAATTCCTTCAACAGATTCAACCCCAGAAAATTCTCTCCACAATTCGAAGTCAAGAGAAATGGACAGTGGTCCGTAAAGGGACCCAAAGAAATAGGTACCGGTGAAGAAACCAGACAAACAACTGGTGTGCCAGAAAACCCTACAGAAACATTGGTTTGCCCTGACAGTGGAATGTTTGGAAGCCGAAAATGATCAATGGAGCACTTCTGTGCTCCAGTGTCTATCAAAAATTGATGTTTCCTATTTCCCACTACCATTTCAACGTAGGGACCTTTCCTGATTAACGGGAGTAGGTGTAGGTTCCAAACCCTGCTTCGGGCAATCCTAACGAAACAAAATATCATCAAAAGGAAGCTCTTCAGATAGATATATGCAGCAGAAGGATGATCAAATATGTTTCTAGTATCCACACTCGAAGTCTGATTATCCTGTGAAAAAGGTTGTTGGGGATCCTGCGAAAACTGGCCTCTACCAGGGCCCCCCACACCCGGGCGACCTCTGGATCGTCTACCCATATTTCCAATGTGTTATTCGACCTCTGTCGAAGGATGGGGCATTGTGCACACCAATGACCCTCCTGGCGACAATAGGCACACTGGTTAATATTCACAGGACCCAAGGGCACATTCCCTTGTGGAACATACTGACCTCTAATCTGCGAACTACCCCCTCTGGGGCCTCTAACAATTTGCTGTAACAATACTTTAGTCTTCAAATCACCTTTTCTCTTCTCAACTCTTATCTTTTTCATTATTGACACGGTTCTCGTAGTACTGGGCCATGTGCAGTACTTCTGATTGGGATTTCGCCTGCCAAGCGCTCTCAGAAGACATAATTTGTGACTGGATGTCAGGCAGCAATCCACGTACAAATTTGTCCACAAATAATCTTTTCCCAGACTCTGTGCCTAAATCTTGTCCACTGAAATCTGAGAATACCGATTAAAGAACTCGGTAGCACCCTTAGATTTTCCTTGGACACAGGCCGTAAGCTTGTCCCAAATAATCCTCTTTTCGGGGATTATAGTTTTCAGTTTTGCAATGATTCTGTCAGGCAAAGTTAGTATCACCTGAGGTGGTCTCTCACCAGCTGGCCTTTCCCCATCAAGCCTAACTATGTTAGCCCATGTATCTCCCAACCCTGGTACATCGTCTATAGTTCTAACTTGTTTCCACAAATCTACAGGCAGGAGTACAGGGAATAGCAAATCAATATCGCCTAGGGTGAACACTGAGGACTGCAAAACGGACTCTATCTCTTTATAGAACCCTGTCAGATTTTTCCCAATGTCAGGAATAGTTTGTCTAATAGTATTCACTTCCTGTCGTGAAAACGGGACGTGAACAAACTGCGATACATAATGTGCAGGAATGTCCACAGCAGGTGTACCTGCTGCAGCATTAGCAGGAATCTCAACCTTTGGGACAAATGTCAGAGGAACCTCTCTCGTAGGCAACTGAGATGTAGGCAACTCCGAACGCTTACTAAGCAACAGAGCTAAGTCGAGCGCTAAAGCAGTTGAAGAAGTGTTAAGTGAAAAAGCTCTCTTATAAATGCTCAATAACTCTGTGGGACAACTAATCTTTCTCTTTAAACATTCATCCTGCAGGTACTCTACCATTACCTGTATCACTTTCCTCTGCATTTCTAGCGTATATTAACTGTATGTGTCAAATACCTCAACTGGAGTTATCGATATGTCTGAAATCCATCTAATCGCATCTTTTGTACGAATTCGCGCCTCCTCAGATGTCGATTTACGACACGGAAGAAATTGTTTCTGTACATACATACTTTCTTCTTCATCATCCTCATTCTGTAACCTTTCCAACTCCTTTCTATACTCAAATATCCTCTCAACATGCTCATGTACCTTCTCCACAGTATCTCTTGAAAACGCTAAAGTATTCAGGTCCCTCAACCCTTGTGGGAGGTCTGCATTATTTAATTTACTCCACATTACACATAAATGAATCCCTAAACCTTCAATGAAAACATTTTTCTCAGGAAAATTATCCATATTAGAAAGTGTGGCAAGAACATTAGCTCGATCATCTCTCTCCATACAATGCTTAGCCCATGCAAACAAATCCTGTTTCTTTTCTGTAGGAACAGTATTACGAGTAACAATCCTCAACCCCGCACCCTGATCAACTACAAGCGGTACAGAACTACTTGGGAGTGAGGGTGCAGGCAAATTCAATGGAGGTACTATTACTGGTGCAATGGGAAGAGGCAGAGGAGCAGGTGGAGGAACAACAACCGGAGGAATAGGAGCAACAGGTTGAGCAGGAAGAGCAGGAATAACAGCAGGAAGAGGTACAGCAGGAGGAAGAGGAACATACGGAGGTGGTGCAGAGGCACCAGGCCTTCGTTCATTTAACAATTTGTCAATAAACTCATCAGAAACATGAAGATCTTTAGAAGGATAGATTTTCTGAATACCGAGTGAGAAAGCCCTGTCCATATTCCTAACCGACTCAGACTGTTTGTCCTGATCTTATAACAACGCCTTTTCAGCATTTGTTTTATGACGGCGCACATGTTTTTCCCTACTTTTAAGCTGCTGCAACGCTTCTCTTTTCCAATTTCGCAAAATATCAAATGCTGCAGGTCTGGCCTTCTTTTTTAACAAGACTGACTCTAAATATTCAATACGAGGGATCTCAAAACTACCATTGACTGGCCACTGAAGTTCGGAGGCATGTCTGGTTTGTCTGTGCCAAATTTTATTAAATACTACACTTCCAATGCCATGCTTACAGTACATAGTACATGCCGGTGACCCCTCCTGTGGTGCCGGACGGCTAAATTCCAAAGATTGTCTATCGCTGCGGAATAATGCCCTAAAGCAGCTAGACAATTTCCCAGGCATTTCTCAAATACTCAGTGTTACCTGGTCAATAATTGTGTCTGCAGATACAATGCACCAAATTCAAATTGTCAGGGTTAAATTAAGAGTCGGGTAACGACTCACCTGACTAAACCTAAGGAGGACCGATCGGTTTACAAAGGACTTACCTAAAGAATTTTACCTTGTGTATGGTGATTTCGGCAAATCTGCCCGCCTCAAAAAATTGACCCTCGTCAAGATGCCGTCTCAGACCACACGGCTATCGTCCAGGGAACGGATCGTGCAGCGCTGTTGAGGTGTCACGTCTCGTTCAGTCGGGCCCGTTATGTCACACCGTCCGATCCCGGTCCGATAGTGTGCGTCAACCTTCAATAATCCGACATCAATCTTGAGGGTCCCTATTCCGGGCGGCAACTGTGAAAACAAGGAAATAATATGAGGCAGAAGGAAAAAAAAGGCAAAAAAGGAAACACACCAAACACAGGTTACAAAGGAACATACAAAGCACTTTATCTTATACTGAATCCAGTTACAAAAGAACAGAACAAAATTCAGATGGCTATCGACCCTCAGTACAACACAGCCTGTCGAGGATTCGTGTGGATGGTACTCACGACCCCGCTGGTTGTTTTATGCGTTATTTTGGTGCAGGCAGGAAAGAAAATCTGAGACGGCAAGAATCGGATCCATGAACCAGAAGAAAAGGCGTTGACAGAAGGATAGCTTTGGAATTATAAGCCTCCGCCTCACGTCTTGCATGAACCCACCTGGGAAGCTGTGGCTGTTGCTACGCTGAACGAGAGGACTATTGGCCTCCAGATTCCACTGTCCCTCCTGACCTCATCGGATAGGAGATGATGTGGCCCATGTCAATACATGTGCTTGAAAAATGGGTTGTTTTGTCCTGAAGAAGGTTGCCATACAAAGAGAGTACTAATGTTGATGCTCGCTGAGAGCAACTGAAACACGTGTCGACGTGAGAACTGTGGGAATAACAGAACACAGACGTGTGTAATACCCCAAATTGGTGGGGATGTTTTTCACATTGAATTGTAAACACATGTAGAGATAACAGATGTTTTTACTGTTTTTTATATACAGACCTTTTTTTCAAAGTATGAAGTGCAGAACGAGAGATTGATGAAGAAAGTATAAATGTGAATGAATGAATTAAGAGTATGGGCCACAGAATTATATGAAATGTTGAATATATATATATTTTTGATATAGTATTTTTTGCATAATTAAAGAAAATAAACTTGGGAATTGTAAACCAAGCTAAAACCACTTGTGTACTCCGTCATCCTTGTATTTGGTCTACTAGTTCAAATTTTGTGATTGACACTAGGCCAGACAGCCCTTCTCGATTCTTCGATGCTCCCAGCTAATTCTTTGCTGTGACACAGTCTTCAGCCCTTCACTTCATGGTCTGAAGTCGCCTGCAGTCTATTCACTACGTATAGCCAGGTTCTATGATCGCTTAGTCTACTTGCGTTACTGCATCTGTACAATAAGTAAATGGCTTGCATTTTCTACAGTGCTTTTCACACATGCAATCTTCGTTTTGCACATGAAAGTTTACTCGATTCTTTACTTCGCCATCAGTTTCTATAAGGTCCATACATTCTCTTTGTCAGCCAGTCTTCTCAATGCATCACGCTCATTTCTTGTGACGTCACCAACTTCTCTTTCTCTCTTTTTCATATTCCTTCTGGGATCTCCTCCAAGAGATTGTCATCTCTTCAGGGATACATCATATAGGGTTTTCTTAGTGGATACCTTTTCTCGAAGACTCAACGCGAAATAGTTACAACTGCTGGTGTCAAACATGGCACTATTTCAGGGTTCCAGCATGCTGATAGTAGGAGGCGGGACTTCCTGCAGAGGCAGTTGGCTGCTCCTCTACAGGTTTAGTTGTGTTTGTAATTATGTTGTGGGAAGGGGGATGTTCTGTGTTCTGGACTCTAGAATCAGATCCTCTAACATGGGGAGGGTTCCACGAGGGAGGGCTGGGAAGTTTGAGGAAGGAGCTGTGACTCCACTGGCATGTTAATAAAGATGCGTCTGAACTTTAAAAAAAGACTAGTGAACTACTTCAGCAGGACACCCCTGTAACTCCTAAAGCCGAACATACCGAACCTGGGGAGCAGGGGACACCCCCGCAACGCCCGTTCCTCATGTTCGTTAGTTTCAGCTTTGTACAAATGGTACTGGCTGAATACGGTCAATTGTACCATTTGTGCAAAAGAAATCTGAGTTGTTGGGTCTTTCCAAGGGAAACACGGTATACCAACCCTTCATCACCTCCACTCACCTCCTACACATCCTCCTACCCATTCACTCATCCCTCTGTACCCCACAGTTCCATTTGCTTAGGTAGCACTAGTAGTCTGGAAGATACTGGAGCGAGGAAGAATAGGGGGGACCATAGAAAGATCTCACTAGAAGATACTGGGACGAGAAAGAGTAGGGATGACTATGGAACGATCTAGCTGGAAGGTACTCGGTTGAGGAGGACACACAGAGCCATGAGAGTCCTGAAAAGCAGTTACACACACGTTCTTGACATTTTGATAGTTCAAATATAAAAACCAACTGAGGACTTACCTTTGTGAGAAGGCCTGCCTGGAGGAACCTTGAGCGAGGACGTGGTTCAACGAAGCACGGAGTCGAAGCTAGTACCTGCAACAGGAACAAGGGAACCGAGATGTCCATGTTAGCTCCAGCGAGGAGGAAAAGGAACAAAACTGGCCAAGAGAAGATCCGGGCACGAGAACAACTTGGACGGTGCGTGCAAACCCTAATGTGCACACAGAAGGAAAAGGCACACTGTGGGAACGCTGCAGCCCATTGGAGAGCCAGAGTAGCGAGGGGAAGACCAAAGCTGAACCTCAGAGAGCCCCAGACCAGCCGGAGGAAGCCAGTAAGAACCCTGAAGGTATCTGGGTTGCTGAGAAGGTTGGTGAGGGCACAAGGTTGCTGTGGGAAACTCCAAGAGTACCAAGCAAGGATGAGAAAGGAAACCCTGGGAAAGAAACCCAAATATGGGTCTGGTACCCGCCCCCCAAAAAGCAAGAAGACTCATCCAAGTCATCTGCTTCGAGGCAGTACCTGGAAGGAGAGTGAACCAGGTCTGCCAAAATCCAGAGGAACCTTTGTCAGTCATCTTCTTCAAGGCAGTACCTGGCAGGAAAGTGAACGTGGCCTGCGAAAGCCTAGAGGAACATTTGCAAACTATCTTATGCATGTCAGTGTATGATTGAGAAAGACCAGGGAAAGGGAGAAATTTCCCTTACGGTGGTGAACGGTAACAAGAAGCCTGAGAAGAGCCAGGGAATGGGAGGCATTGCCCTGGCTATTGTGAATAGTAATACGAAGCCTGAGAAAGGCCAGGGTAAGGGAGACCTTCCTGGCTATTGTGAATAATAATAAGAAGCCTGAGAAAGGCCATGGGAAGGGAGACATCCCTCTTATGTTGTGAACTGTAATAAGAAGTCTGGGAAGGGCCAGGTGAAAGGAGGCATTCCACTGGCTATTCTGAATTGTAATAAGAAGTCTGAGAAAGTCCAGGGGAACGGAAACATTCCTCCTGCAGTTGTGAACTGTAACAAGAAGACTGTGAAGGGCCAGGAAAGGGAGGCCTTCTCCTGGCTATCGTGAGTTGTAATAGGTAAGCCTGACAAAGGCCAGGGGAAAGGGAGTCATTCCCCCTGGTGTTGTGAACTGTGAAAATAAAAGCCAAGAGAGTATGAGAACACAGCCCAGGAAGGCCAGGGGAAGGGAGTCATTCCCCTGGCATTGTGAAAAATGTAGCCCAGAGAAGAGAGAGTCCAGGGGAAGGGAGTCATTCCCGCTGGCTCGGCGTGGGGGATAAATACTGAGAGTCAGATACCTGAAGAAGGGAGTCATTCTTCTGGATGAAGAAGATCCACTACCTCTTTAGTGTAGTTACAAGTGTAAGGGCTAGAAGCAGGCTTTTGCCACAGTACAGTGGACTCTTGATTTACATTGACATCCTGACTGAATCCTTTGTAATTTAGTTGATGTAGGGAAACACCTCGTAGAGTTAGGGAAAGGTAGATTTCCTGTTTATTTTCTCATACGATAAAAGTTTATGCCAACAACCATGCCACCTGTGTGTCAGTCTCCTCCTTCTACCCCCTTACAAAATGCATATGAATCTTTCTGGGTGTAAATTTCCAAGTTGTTTATAATTTACTTAAGTCCAGCTTATATAGAAAACATACCAGCTCTAATTCCACTCTACATGTGAAAAGCAATCACCCAACTGCACTCAATCTATACTGTATGGTGAATTTTTGAGAGCCAAACGGATGTTTAGCAGAGATACTGATTTGCAAATAGAAGCCAAACGCATTGACCATAGATTTGTGAATAGAGGCTGTACCAGAAGCACAGTGGCAGAGTGCTTTGGCAAAGCTGATCAGCAAACTAGCATAGACCTGTTTAAACCGAGGGTTAAAACCACAGATGATAAGATAAGATTTATAACATGATTCAACCATCAAGCAAAATAAATTAAATCTATTATGCACAAATATTGGAAGGTGCTCATGACAGACACGGATCCCAGCAAAATATTGGGCCCTATGCCCAGTGTTACCTATCAAAAAGCACCTACTTTAAAGAATATCCTATCACCCAGTATGGTTGTAGTAGAGAATGAAACACAACACAAATTCATGGCTAACAATCAAAATGTTGGGTTTCAGATTGCAAAATGTGTGATTTTATTTCTAAAAAACCATTCATCAGCTCCAATGGAATGACATGGACTTATAAACATAGAATTACACGTCTCACTAAATTTGTGGTGTATGTCATCACTTGTAGTTGTGGCATAAGTTATATAGGTTCCATCATAGGACCTTTCAAGCTGCTCATTTTGCAATATTACAGAGCCATAAAAATGGAGATTTGACATACCCTTTGACGGCACATTTTTTTAAAAAACATAAAGGAACAATTAAAGAAATGTCATTTTTAGGCCTGGCGCATATAATGCAGCATAAAAGGCTGGGTAACAGAGAACTAAGATTGCGCCAAATAGAGGCCATTTTAATATGTAAATTCAACACTTTAAGAGCTCAAGGTTTGAATATAGACCCAGAAATGTATGTCTTTTTGAACCAATAATGATATTTTCTCTCCTTGATTAGTTTATTAACTTATACATTGAACTTCCCAGAAAAGTATATTACTTTATTTGAGATGAATAAGATGAAGGTTTGATGATTCTAATTGACCAAAAGATTTTGTGTTGGTCTTTTTCCTTTTTGTTTTCATCCCTTTAGTGATATTGGGCCTCATTATGAGTGCGACGGTAAGGGTTTAACGGCGCCGGTAAAGATGCCGGTGCCGTTAACCCCTTACCACCTCATTACGAGGTCCCTTAGCGGGAGCCGCTAAAGGACCAGGGAGCTAATAACAGGCCCGTTATTAACAGGCCTGTTATTAGCTCCCTCCCCATTCCTATTGAGCCCTATGGGGGCTGGAATGGGAATGGGGATGGATATTTTGAATGAGGAATTACCGGGTCCTCCAAGGTTGGAATGGCCCGGTAATTCCTCATTCAAGGAACCCGGAACTGGACCGATTTTAGAGACAGCCATGGCGCCAATAGCACCATGGCTACCTCCAAACTCGTAATGAGGCTCATAGTCTTTCTCCCGCTTTTTTCCTTTCTTTTTGTTACTTTACCCTGGCAGTGAATATTTTGTCATGTGACTGAGCCACTAATTCACTTGCACTTTATATCTTTCATCTTGATTCTGATGTGCTCTGATGTTGCAGGTTTGCACAGCATATATTTGCACAATAAGATGTGATACATGCATTTGCATTTATATTTTTCATTTTTGTCAAGATACATTTTAGTGTAGGAGACTTGCACAGCATCTATTTGCATCATTGTGTTCTTTAGAACTGAATATGCACTAGCACTTATGAATTCATATCTTTCAGATTGTTTTGATGTGCTCTGATGTTGCAGGTTTGCGCAGCATATATTTGCACAATTATGCGTGAGACATGCATTTGCATTTTCATTTTCTATTGTTGTTGAGAAACACTTCAATGTAGCAGACTTGCACAGCATCTATTTGCACCATTGTGTCCTTTACAACTGAATTTGCATTAGCACTTTATGAATGTTGAGTAACCATTTGATTATGCAACATTTATTATGTGTGACGTGTTTTGACTTTGTGTTATGCTACCTGCACTATAGTTTCACGTACGAATGTAGGCACTTGCACTTTCACCATGTCATTTGTGAGAAAGGCACATGTAACCTCTATGTCCATATGCGCCTGGGTACTAAATTAAGATGCTGCACTTACAGTGCAGATGAGTGATACACGAAATCGTGCTCAATATGAATGGTCAATACTTTTATGAATGCTGATGTTATTATCTTGCACTGATTTGTATACTCAATAGCATTGGTCTTTATTCATTCACTGTTTTTACATGCTGCTGAACATAGCGTTTCGCCCAACAGAGATTATTTCAACGTAAGGCCACTTGGCCCTCTAGTAATATGAGCAAGCGTTACAAGTTGATTGGGAATTACGGTCGGTATACAGACAGCACATTTTTACAAAATACAGCTTCGGCTCTTGTCTACTCTCATACGGCACTTCATTTGGGGTGTAGTGGCGTTGTGTTGGAATTTCTTCTGAGCACAGCGGCACAAATATAACATCAGCACAGTCGCACTACTAACCTCCGGTATCAAAGTAATTATAGATACCTAGGGGAGAGTGGTGAATGAAGCCATCCCTTGCCTGTGTTTTTCAGTTTGCATACTATTTAGTGAATACCTGACATATGTTCACTTTAAACTGTGTTAAATGCTTGAATTATTCAAGATGGCAGCTGCGTTATTCAGAGCTGCTTCCATGTATCTAGAGGTCATGTGACCGTCTCAAACACGGGATGCTGGAGGCAGAGTCTGCCACTCAAATCAGCATTTTACAAGTCACAAAGGGATTCACACACGTGGATCTTACTACCCTGAAGAAGCTCGAGACAAGTGCGGAACACGTGGCGTTTTCCACCTGGGTGGGTGAGTGTTTTTATCCAGCTGGTCTGCTTTCACTGGTGAACTTATGTTTTTCTCCTGTTGTTATGATGCACATATTTTTTAAATAAAGCATTTAACATATATATATATATATATATATATATATATATATATATATATATATATATATATATATATATATATATATATATATATAGAACACGGGCCGCAGTAGCGGCCGTGTAGTTATGGTTAAGTTGCTAAACACATAGGAAGACCACTTTTTGGGCGCTTAAAACTTCGCTCCCCCTGGACGACTACTCACCAGACTTTGCAAAAAAGTATATGGCCCGCACTGAACACTTAATGCAAGTTTGGTGCGGTTTCGTCAAGGTGGGCAAAGTTATGGGGAGCGTCACAACATTTCTCTTTTTTCCATAGACTGAATGGAGAATGGCGGCTTGGTCCCAAAGGCATGCTTTTGTAAATTTGGTGAAAATACATCCAGTCGTTTTTTTAAAAACAGGTAAAATGTAGGTCTAAAAAAATCAGTGATATCTGGCTCCGCTGCGTGGTCCCATTTCCCTGTTCGCTCTGTGGCCAGAACTCCGATTGGTCAAGGGGGCGTCGCGATGTCTGCAGACATACGGCACGCCCAGTGATTGGCTGGAGGGAAGCGTGATGTGCGTCTGTAATAAAGAGGCACACTCAAATTGAAGGAGTTTGAGAGCTTTATTCGAGGCCCCCGGGGTTGTCGCAGTAGAAGCACCAACTGGCGAGGCACTCTCAAATGGAACATACATGCACGAGGTTCTAAAGAGACCCGTGCATGTATTACCATAACATCTCCCCCACATGAGGCAAAAGAAAAAAGGAAAGACAGGGGGGGAGAAAAAAAACAGGAAAGTGAAAGGGGAAAAATGGGGGGGTCAAGTGGGAGAGGCAGAGGGAAGATGGGTAAACTGGGGTACATTAGTAATAGACATTGGCCCTCATTACGACCCTGGCGGAAAGGGGTTTACGCCGGCGTAAAGCATGGCATACCTTTCCGCCTGACTACGAGTTCCCGTAGCGCCATGGTGATTTTTACGCCTGCTTTTTGCAGGCGGAAAAATCCATGGCGCTACGGGACTCGTTGTTAATTACGCCACCGTAATTTACGGTGGCGTAATTAACGCCTTCCCCACTCCCATTATACCCTATGGGGCAAAAATGGGAATGGGGAAGGGTAAATGGGGATTGGGGACTTACCGCCCCGCCAAGGTCGGAATGGGGCGGTTAGTCCGCCAACCACCATGGCGGAGTTGGCAGCTTAGCGCCATGGACCATGGTGCAAATTGCACCATGGTTCTCCGCCAGGGTCGTAATGAGGGCCATAGTCATTGTTGAAGTTTTGGATGATTTTGCGGTTCCTTCTGGACATTCTTCCAGTGGGGACTCCTTGATGAATGGAGTGAGGTCTATTATTGTCCACATGTTCACAGAGGGATGTGGCCAATGTGCAATGGGCAGGAGTGCAATGTGCGCCACTCTGAACTCCCAGCGGGGAGGAGCGGCACCCTTTACAGTGTAGAACTGAAGGTGGGGGGAAAGGATGTCGAGGCCTCTCTTTGCTTTTTCTCTTTGCTCTCTACAGCTGGCAGGCAGGCCGCTGAGGGCGCTGTCAGCAGAAGTCGGCGGCAGCGAAGGGGGGGGGCTGTGCTCGCAGTCAGGTGGTATGATACGCTCCCGGGGGCTTCGGGGTACGGTGCCTCGTCGCCATTGTAATAAAGAGGCACACTCAAATTGAAGGAGTTTGAGAGCTTTATTCGAGGCCCCCGGGGTTGTCGCAGTAGAAGCACCAACTGGCGAGGCACTCTCAAATGGAACATACATGCACGAGGTTCTAAAGAGACCCGTGCATGTATTACCATAACAGCGTCATAATATTCAGAAACGCCCACCATGTTGTATCTGAGGGTAGTGCAGCGGCGAAAGGGGCTCCAAAACATGCTTTGAGGCATCTGGTGGTGGGAAGAGGGGCTGGAAAGAGTGGGGGGAGTGGAAAATTGGTCATATGATGTATTTGTTTAGTTAGAAGACGGTGCTGTGTGCGCGGAGTCCGCAAATACTACGGAAGTTCGCGGATAGCTCCTCGGTCGAGCAGCTTCTGTGGTGACTGCAGGCAGCCTTCCTTAGGGTAGGATAGGTCCTGAGGCAAGCAGTCTATGTGGTGACTGCAGGTAGGCTTGATTAGGGAAGGGGAGTGGATTGCAGATGATATGACGATGTTTGTATAGGGTGTATTATGCTGTGTTGTGTGTGGATCCCCACTGGTTGCAAGTACTGCAATAGTATGTGTACAGAAGTGGCCAGGGCTTCAGGCGGCTGGCTTATTGGACCCAAGAGTCTGCGGATTGAGCAGTAGGCTGTAGGCCATGCACCCAAGAGTCTAGGACCTGGCCACCACCACCACCGCAACACAATACAGCCATGTTGTGAACATTGTGATAGTGGTGTATGGAATGCACAAATATGTGTACAGAATGCAATGAGCAGATTACAAAAAAGTATGATAACAATAATGGTATACTTACTGTTTGCATTGTTGAGGGTGTATAGTATGTCTACAAAAGTGTACAAGGGCTTAGGGGGCTGGTTTATTGGAGTGAAGGGAGTGGTGACTGCTTGTACATATTGGAATACTATGTGTATAGAAGTGGACAGGGTTTCAGGTTGTTGGCTTATGTATGTGGTCTGTTACCAGTGTACAGATTGATGGGTGCATGGGTGTGTTATGTTGTGGTGATTGTGACCAGCTTCTACAGCATTGGGTGCATGGCTGGAGGTGATGGAGTCAACAGTCCAGGAGTGTGCCCACTGGGTGAAGTGTTGGAATACTATGTGTACAGAAGTGGACAAGGCTTTATGTGGATGGTTTATGTGTTTGGGTTGTGGCCACTGGGCATATTCTTGGGTAGTTTACTGTATTATGATGCATTGGTTGCGGGCAGTTAATAGTGTCTTGGGTGCAGAGGCCATGTATTGAAGAGTTTGTGCATTGGTTAGAAGTATTTTAATAGTATGTGAACTGAATTGGGTAGGGCCGCAGGTGGCTGTGTTATATTTGTGGGTTGTGGTAAATGGGCAGATGTTTGCATGCATGGCTGTATTATGTTGCAGTGCTTGTGGCCAGGGCCTAGACTCGTGGGTGCATGGCCGGAGGTTGTAGGTATTGACAATACCTGTGTTTTGTGATCCACAAACAGTACTCTGTGGTCCATTCAAATTCAGTAACACAAATGGAGTAAATTGTTATGCTAATGTAACAATTAATCTTCTCTTTCAATTGTCACCAATTGTTCACAACATTTACTTAAACGACTCGGAGCAGTTGTGTTTACACATGCCTGTCCTTCATAGAAATGCTACAAACAATCCTGACAACACGTCTGTGTCTCAGGTATAAAGCAACGATTGGAATACTGTGCAGGCATGGTAAAACTTACCATAAACACACAAGGCAATCCACAAGAATTCCTAATGTACTTACTACAAGTACTGGAAACCAAAAACATCCCTATAAAGGAAATCTTCCAAATTTCATATACGTGGAAACCTACATGCACTCTCTGCAACCATGTTTCACAAGAGAACAACCCTAATGAATGATTTGTATATGTATCCATCCCACATTCTGAATCCACTGCATTTCACCAGCTTCTGCAGAATGCAAATCATGGCATATTATGCCCTTTTTGCAATTCACGCAATCGTTCCAACATACAAGTAAACTTACATTGCCAATATGTCATACTAATGCTTATAATGTACGATGTAGATGGTACCAAAATAACTGTAATCTTGCAGGCTTCACACACGGTCAAGTATCTCTTGGAAAGAAAACCTTCACAACAGTAGGTATAGTATACCACACTGGTGCCACAAACACTTCAGGGCATTACACTGCATATGTCAAAAAAAGAAGTGGTTGGTTTGAGTGTGACAATACCTCTGTTACTCCAAAAAACAGGTTACCAGCACATTTAACACATGCCTACATAATATTCCTTCAACCAAATTTAGTCACTAAACTATAGCACAATTAACAGTTAGAATACGCCAGAGGTATCCAACTACAACCATAATACAACAATAGTACTTTTGAAATCTAGTTAGAATACGCCAACATTCCAAAACATTTCAAACCCCTACTTCAAGCATTCCCTTAGTCACAACATACTTCAAACAAACATACTATCACCCTTACACTCACGTAACTGTAGTTGTTTTGTTTTAATCCAGTATGTATCTTTTTCCCAATGACCTAATGATTATTCAGTTTCATACACTAATGTTGTACCAAAGCATAGTACTTACAATGTACTGTTTATGAGGGTGTAAAAAATGTATATGTAACATTGTATACAACTACAGCTTTTAAACTATCCTGCTTAACAAATTGTATTGTTTTTTTCACTGAAAATAAACCAGAGATTCCAGCTTTATAATGCTACAAAACTAAGAAACCACAGCAATTATAAACAAATACATATTCTATTAGCACTATCCTCAATTTTACTACAATCATAAGTACTGTATGCAGTTCAATTACATCATTCCTCCATATTACAAACCCTTTGTGCTCCCACTACATTACCTAGTGTACAATATAGTGTATAATTACTATACACATATCACAACTGTAGTAATTCTGGCCATACTCCTACTACATTACCTGTAATTGCTATGCACATATTAATACTGTGGTGGTTGTGCCCAGTGCAAACATTTTTGGGGCCGTGGCCTGCAGCCATGCCCCCCTGAATCTGGTCACTGGCCTCAACACCACAATACATTTAACTATATAACAGGTACATCCAATACAACGTCAACTAATAAAACTCACCCTGACCCCCCGCAATTGAAAACATTTCTGTGGACACTGAAATTAACCATGGACTCAGCAGCATTTCCAAACCCTTTTTCACCTATAAAACAGCTCCACATTACCTTCATTCCACTTCCCTACCATTTCTATTCCCTCTTTCAGCCATCAAATAACCCCATATGTCTTTTTTAAGCTGTCCGTTCATGGTGCTGTCCGCGAACTACCGCAGTGTCTGCGAACCACTACGACACCTGCCCAACCTTTTTCAACCTACAAAAATAGCCACATATCTTTTTTCACTCCCACCACCATTCCCAGCCTCTCTTTCCACCACCAAATAACCCCAAATGTGTTTTTCAGACTTTTCCCACACTGCGCTGTCTGCGGACAATGGGCCCAGTCCGCGAATCCAACATGGTGGGCATTTCCAAAGATCTGACGAATCTTATGTTTTTTATTGATCAATCAGCAGGCGTTTGATGTCCGTGGACATCATGCCGCCCTCAGGATCAATCAGAGCCCATCCCCGGACTCAAACCAGATATCACTAATTGTAACGCTCACCAAATATCCATGGGGACGCCACTCAGCCCTGGTTGGACCACTCGCACTCTCGAACCCCTCCCTTGCATTTGTTCAGCCATGAATTGGTCCTGCAATACAGGATCATCGATTTGAAACTTAACTGTCTCTCGTTGCTTGGCCCCCGCCTCCCTTGAGAACCAAACCTTCCCCTTAAACCTACTCGTCACCTTGCTTTTTTGTATGATGCGCTCTCCGTCCTTCTTCTCTGTGCAGTGGCACGTAACTGCCGTGGGCTCGTCGCTACCTTGTTGCTTCACTGGTGCGGGCCCTGTTTGAGTCCAGACCTGCTGTGACTCCAGTTCGTTAAGGTAAGTTTGCTGTGTTTTTTTACAGTCTTGATAATTTGTCTTTCTTTCTCTTGTCCTTTAATAACGTCTATGCTTCTTCCTCTAGGTGTGGGAAGAGGTTGTTGGTGTTGTCGTGCTGATTGGAGTTGAGCACGAGGCGTTGAGTGAAAGCGTGCGGCGCTATTCGTCTTTTCTTGCGCTGACCTGTGTCTCCCTTCTTTCCTATAGGCCGCTGTAATGTCCCAGAATGGATGCTAAGTGAGGGAGCACTAGGCGGTGAGTGGATGCGCAGTACGCAGCGCTTTCTTGTCTGTTCATGTGCTGACCTGTGTTGCCTCTCTTTCGTAAGTCGTTGTGAGGTTCCGGAATGGATGCTGACCAAGAGCGACTCGAATTCAGGTAAGCGTCTGATGGTTCTAGCTGTTTTTGGATTGAAATATGTAAACGCTTACTAATGCTGTTTTCGTTCTCTTCCATCCAGGTTGCGGTGTTCTGGAGATGGATGCGACGTCGAGATGCAGGTGTTCACTGGACCGGGTGAGCGATGGATTGCAAACAGGACATTACTCACAGGTAAGTGTAACATTAAAGATGTTCTTGTTCTTTCAGGTACGTGGCTCCAGGAAGGCAGGCAAGGAACTCAGGAGACCGAGCTGAACACGGTGAGTGTCACGATGCTAACCGCAGAGTAATGCGAAGCGTGTTCCTCTGCCTGGGTGTGGCTTATATAGCCCCAGGTATTCCAAGGCCTGACCACACCCAAAACTAGACCGCATAGCACAGTTCTTGGAACTGAGCTATGTGGGAGCCTCCATGTTGCACAAAAGCTCATTTAATAAGTCCAGGTCCCATGTTATCCTCACATTGAGCATGAGCCTGGCGCCAAATGCGCCAGGAACTGACTCCAGGAGAGTCTTTGAAGAGATGGCAAGGCCTTTAAGGCCATAATGGGGAGTCGTAACCTGGCTCCAGTAACTTGCCTATGAGGATTAGGGGTAGGGATCGTAACACTAATTTATTTTTATCTACTTTTGGTTGTTTTAAAAAAAAACACTGGATGGATTTACATCAAATTTACAAAAGCATGCTTCGGGACCAAGCCTGCTGCACATTTGGTGAAAATCTGTCTAACAGTTTAGGCTGTAAACGTATGCACATTTTCTTTTCCATTGTGTCTATGGGAAAAAATACACATTTTTGTATCCCCCTATACTTTTGCCCCCCCCCGCCCATCTTTTGTAGATGTGTGGCTCTACCGCTACACACTTGGTCTTCTTCTAGCAGGCCTCAACTCTGTCCCTCACCCGACCATCACCACATCTCCCACCCAGTTCACTCTGCGAGAGGAAAAAATAAAAAGTGGTTAGTCTTGGGGTGTGTGTGTGTCAGGTGCAACCCACTGACTGCTTGCACAGTATGTGCCCTCCATTGGTCACGTAATGAAATCCATGGTCATGTGACACACCATAAAACATACCGGGATGTGCTGCAAAGCTGGAATATAAAAACGCCTCCCGTTTCCTGCTTCACTGCTCCTGAGCTGTTTTGGGAGTAGTGCTGCCTTCATAATTAGATACCTGTATTATTTAGGAACCCTGGCTTTTGCTCACTTGGCTTTTTCACCAGCTATTCACCCTTCTGTATCCTGTGACCAACACCACAAGTCACACGTAATTATTGGCTGGTATACAACATTGTGGATACTGCAAATGCCTGGTTGTTGTTTTTTCCTTTGTAGCTCTAGTGTGTGTGTGTGTGTGTGTGTCGTGTGTGCGAGAAACAGAGAGAGAGTGCAAGAACGAGAGAGAGAGAGAGAGAAAGAGAGACATGGAGAGGGCGAGAGACACAGAGAGAGAAAAACAATTACACATGCAGGGCATCTTCTGTGATGAGGATACCTGGCTTCTTCTCTGATGCACAGTTTAGACCTCCAGCCTGGACCTCCTGCTCCTGGTGATTCCCTGTGCTGCTACTCTTTGGAGGTGCCCCTTCTCGTCTGTGCCCTGTTGATGATGACCTGCTGCTCTTGCCAGGCAGCTGAGTACTGTTCTGGGTGAGGCTTCACATTTGCTCTGGTGCACAGCCATCAAGCGCCTATTTGCTGCACATCATTAGCAACCCACACAGCCGCATGATATCACCAGATAGCCAAGGAATGGCTCAAAGCCCTGTGTTGCCACTACTGAGATATGATAACGCAGCAGAGCAGGAGCTCCTGGCACCTGACAAGCAGGTTGTACCTGCATGCTGGTCATCATCGCCCCACGTGTTATGGGCTCCTTTTAGAGCCCTAGTGCCAGTCACAGCTTTTCTAGCGGTCATTGTAGTGGTGGGCACAGTGTTGATGTTTTCACTGTGTCTGTGGTCACTGTCGCTGCTGGGACACCATTAGTGATGTTGTGGTGGTGTTCCAGGTGCGTGGACATGGCAGATGTGCTAAGGAAATATTTTCCAGTTGTGACTCCCGCAGTGTTTAAGTATGATGGTACCAGCAGCCTTAATCCCGGCAACTCCTGCTGGAAGGGTGAAGTAGCTTCTGTGCATGACTTGCTGGTGGTGGCAGTGTCTGCCGGTGTGTGGTTCTGGTGGTGGTGGACGAGGGTGCTGCAAGTTTTGCAGTGCTGGCATAGGCTGCTGCTGGTCCACCGCAGCAGGTTGTGGTTGCTGGCCCTGCCACTGCCATCCATTGTGAGTTTGTGTTAGGTATGAAGGGCATATTGAGGAAAACATATAAGGATATGCTAAACCAATGTCCTTTTGAATATAACCTTCAGCTGTCCTAAATAGTGCTGGGAGGCCACAGATTATCTTTTCCCCATGTCCTGCTGGTGGAAATCGGAGAGAAAATATAATGAAACTGCTGCAGAGTCGACACTGGAGGGTGTCGGGGGTGGGGGGGGGGTCGGAGTCTAATGATTCAGCTGTGCTGGAACAAATGTTGCCCTCCCTTACTCATTGTCAAGTGGCATAGGAAAAGTAAGTTATGTTCATCTAACAGGAGAAGTGTAATATGATTAAGTAATGATTAGATAATAAATATACAGACACCATACAGGTTTTAGAGTTAGATTGGGTTTAAAGGCCAAAAAGAGGATTATATTTAGAAAAATGGGAAATAGTAGTTCAAAGATGCATTTATCAACACAAAGTTACTGTTTTATGTTAATGTGTGGCTTATATGCTGTCATTTCTTTTTTCAAATTTGACACAACTAATGTAAAGAAGTATTTGTATTGTCTTTGTTTCTTGTATGTCATGTTTTAATTTTGTTCTGGTTTAATTTTAATTTGCATGACTACTGTAATAATGTATTTTATATTGTATATGGTACACCTTTTACTAACTTGTATGGTATTAATTAGCCCTGTTGAAGAACATGCCACTCGAAACACTTATTGGTAGGCGTCTAAAAAGCAAGTGCTCAAGAGAAATAAAATTATAAAAATGAACTTTTATAAGTATCTCTTTTTAACAATTGCATGTCAGGCAATCAGATAAATGCCTCAATCTTGGGGAACTCTGCAACACCTTATAAATACCAGAGTGTGTAGCACAGGACACTCTGGGTGCTCTTCTCTCAATATCTTAGCCCAAGTTGCAGAAGTGTTTCTCTTGAAGTAACACAATCGCACTTGTACAAATTCTGATTTAATATGGGTTGCACGAGGGGCAAGTAACGGCCAGAGAGGACAGGAGCAAATGATTCAGTCCTGCTCTGTTACTCAACACACTCATGAGGGCTTATCCCTGCTCCCCGAGTTTGCATTTCCCGCCCTCGGCCATTGCTTTCTACACTCCCATTTCGCCTTTTACAAGGCAACAAGTAACTGTTATTCTAGTGCCTTCCATCTGGGTCCTCCCCTTTATATTTTGGTACGTGAGTAAATTGCGCACAAGCTGAGCCATTTCAGCAAGTCGGTTGTGTGAATATTTTTACTTTGTAAATTGGGTCCAAACTAAAGATGTTTGTAGACATAAATACATTAGAACTGGCGACATATTTCTGCGAAGGTGTCTGAAAGCACCTGGCAGAATATGAGCCAGCCTCTGCTGCATAAGCAAAGATAATGAAAGCTGTGACGTGAACCAAGCCACGACCTGTTTTATGATGGAGAACTCTGACTATAAGTGCTCGGCACACGATCATTATAAACATTTTAATTCCTATAAAAATACTGCTGAATATAACAAGCAGGTACATAGTGTACAGTCATTTCAAAGGAACGTTCCAATTATGTCACTGCTTTAGAAAGAGCGTGTCTTTAATTACACGGAATGGAACACCTTCTACTGCTCCTTTCTTTGCAAATATATCACCTCATCGTATTGCCTCAAAACACAGAGAAAGGCGGATACTCTGTTTTGTCAGCAGTTCCATTACTTCATTATTCTGAGCGATATTTAACTTACAGTGGACTGAAATATAAACCAAACTGTTCAAAGTTTTGGTAAAGTAAGAGGTTCATTGCCCACTTTTTGATACATGAAAAACATGTTTATAATAAAATTATAATTTTAATTGATTCCATTGGCGTAAGCGGTACTGCTAATACTCTCACTAATACTAGTGACAATAATAATGTCAATAACCTAAAAGTAATAATAATAAGTAAGATAACCTCAGTGACATGCGCAAACCTCAGAGATCTTTGTGCGACCTGCTTTCATACATTTAGACTCAGCCTTTTGTCCTTTAAAGGTAAATAAATACAGCACTTCAAAATTGGAGGAATGTAGCATGAAGCGCTATATTTATTGGTGGTTTGTCAAACTACATATACACTATAAAAACGTAGTAAAGAACCGGTACTGAGGAGATTACGATACTGCGCGCTTGTCACTTGATAAAAGTTATTTTGTGTAAATCTGAAATAAAGGGGGGACTGTAGCTTGAGGAGATGTACAAGGGTATCCTCAAAACCCTGATTCGAAATAGCATACACGTAGGCGACCCCTCATCATACGTCTAGGCCTTGAAATGTTCGACTTGGGACTACCAATTATCAGGGTAATTCATAGAATTTCACACAAAAGTGGCGCACGCGGCTGGTGCACAGTGTGCGGGTGCGAATGTCTGCGCCAGCCGCGTGCGCTAAAATCGATTTCCGCGCACATCGTATTCATGGATTTTAGCTTCCAAAACCAGCCGTGGCGCAGAGTGGCACAGCGACCCTGCAGCAGCGCCAGTTACGCCCCCAAGAACGCCCTCCCACAAGGAAAAGCCATCAAAATCCCCAATCCAGCGCAAAGGGCTGCGCTAACCCTGGACCAGTTTACAGGGATGCCAAACAGCAAAGCCAAGCGGGGAACGTGTATTACTGGGGTTCGCGTGAAGTTTTACATGCGAAAGGGCCTGTGTGAGTGGGGTACGTGTATAACTGGGGTTCGCGTGAAGTTTCACACGTGATTGGAGCAGGGTACGTGTATTACGGGGTTCGCAGGAAGTTTCACACGCGAAAGGGCCTGTGCTAGTGGGGTACGTGTATAACTGGGGTTTGCGGTGAAGTTTCACACACGATTTCAGCAGGGTACGTGTATTACGGGGGTTCGCGAGAAGTCACACACGCGATTGGATCCGGCTATGTGTATTTCGGGGGTGCGAGTGAAGTTTCACATGCGAAAGGGCCTGTGCGAGTGGGGTACGTGTATAACTGGGGTTTGCGGGAAGTTTCACACACGATTTCAGCAGGGTACGTATATTACGGGGGTTCGCGGGAAGTCACACACGCAATTGGATCCGGGTACGTGTATTTCGGTGGTGCACGGGAATTTTCACACGCGAAAGGGCCTGTGCGAGTGGGGTACGTGTATAACTGGGGTTCGTGTGAAGTTTTACACGCGAAAGGGCCCTGTGTGAGTGGGGTGCTGTATTCTTGGAGTTCGCGTGAAGTTTTACACGTGAAAGGGCCCTGTGCGAGTGGGGTATGTGTGTTCCTGGGGTTCGCGTGAAGTTTGACACGCGAAAGGGCAACGCCCGTGCGCGATACGTCACTGACGCGCTTACGCTCTAAGGGCCTTTGGTCCAATGAAATCGTGTATGTGTGCTGACCTGCTTATACGCTAAGGGCCTTTCCTCAAATTACTCGCTGACGTGCACATTTTTCACGTGCCAAATCACTCCTTATCAAGCTGGCCACGAATACATACACGGAAGACCACGCTCCTGCCCTGAAGGCCATTTTCCTGCCCCCCAGAGCCCCGAGCACGCTCCCACATGCCATCTGTTGCTGCCTGTCTGCTGCCCACGTGCCCTGCTATTTGGTACCTGCACGTCAGCCGTCTGCAGGGATCCAATTGCTGTGTCCACCACTGCTGGAACAGAAGACTCCCAACTGGGATACCATCGCTCCACAGCCAAGCCCCAGGACCCAGTTGCCCACCCACTCCTGCCTCTGGGGTTGCCATGTCGGGCACATCTCCATCTGGCACCACAGGCAACCCCCAGCCAAAGAGGCAGAGGGCCACCAGCTTCACTGCCACCGAAGTTGGTGTCCTGGTGGAGCATGTCCTGGGGCATTATGAAGCCCTCTTCGGAACATCACGCGCCAACAAGGAAGGACGGAAGAGGATCTGGGACGACATAGTAGTTGCCATCAATGCGGAGGGGGTGGCAACCCGTGACATCAAGCACGTCAAGAAGTGCTGGGAGGACTTCAGGTCCAGGACCCTCCACAAGGCCCGGCACCTTGTGGAGGGGGGCCGGGCACGCATGAGTAACATCCAGATGAGGGTCCTGGAACGCGTAGGCCCAGCGCTCCATGCCCAGATCCTTCGGAGGCAGACCCGTCCGGAGTTGAGCGGTAAGTGGCCAAGCATTGCTGTGTGAGACAGGGCATGTTGCAGTGTGCTGGTAGTCTGACGCTTGCCTGTATGTGTGACATAGGCCATGTATGGATGTGTGTGTGCAGGGACATCATGGTCATGCATGTGAGACCAGTTATGTGTGAACCACATGGTTGGTGCATGTGTTTTAATGCAAAATGGAGAGCTCTATGCGGAATGCACACATGAAAGCTTGGCTGTCCTGTACATGAAGGGGGGTGAGGAATGGGTGCTGATGTCATGTACATGTATGGTGCACATGTGTTGTGTGTGTGCCAGAGAAGTGTGTGTGTGTCTTTGAAACGCCATGGCTGCATGTGACTTTGAAGGCAACATCTTGGTTTACAGGGGCCCTTCTACATGGATGTTGATGTTGATTGCAGGCGCCAGGACTGTTACTGCATGTGTGTTGTGTGCATTCACCCATGTGTTGTAGAATGACAGGAAGGAAGTGACATTTGACAGTGCCACTCATGTGTTATTGCTTCCTGTCTAGGGTATTTTGTACTGTACCCTGATGCTTGTGTTCTATGTCTCCCTCTACGCAGCGTCAATTGAAGAAGAGGGCGGAGACAGCGCTGTGGAGCCAAGCGGCAGGGATGCCTCCACTGAGCGGCGACGCAAAACCCAGCCACCCTCCCAGGAATTACCATCATCCGGGACCGACGGGGCTGGTGCTGCGTCTGCCACAACGGCTGTGGTGGAAGGGCCGGGCGAGCCCCCACAGGGGCTTCCAATGGCGGAAGACGGTGTGGAGACATACAGGTTGGTGGTCTCCATAGAGGAGGAGGAGCCTGCTACTGAGCCGCACATGGGGCCTCGTGGGGGTAGTACCACTGGTGCAAGTGGTGCAGTCCCAGGCCAGGGTCAGGAGGCAGCACAGGTCACAGCGGAGGGGCCTGTGCATGTCGCTGTCCATGACCCTGTGACTGCACCACCATGCACCAGCAGGGAGGCCCCGTCCCAGGCCCGTCCGCAGGTAGGGGAGAGTGCCATGTCATCTGCCTCTCCACTACCTGCGGACGAGGGGTTCCACAAACTTATGGGATCCGTCCTGGTTTGTGGGTCCCTACATGTGTTGCGCACTCTGGCGGACCTCTCCTCCTCTGTGTAGACTATGCACCAGTCGTTCTCCACACCGTCTTCCGGCCCAGATTCCACCCTGGCCCCCTGCGGACCTGGCCCGACCAACACAGCCTGCTTGGTGGAGCTCACATCCCTGCCACAGTCGGGAGTCGGCGGCCCAGCAGGGGTGGACACCACAACTGGAGAACAGCTGATGGAGGATGTGATGGCACCATCAGACACGGCACATGGACAGCAGCAGCAGGAGCAGGCCCTAGGTGGGAGCAATGATGGCTCGGGGCCATCAACATCGGAGGGGCAGGCATCGGCCAGAGGGCAGGAGGATCCATGGCCTCTGGGTTCGCAGGGACGACGACATGTTCTCCTCCAACTCCCTGCGAATTGCCTCGAGGCACTCGGCCCGCCTCAGGGCCCTCCGCATGGAGTTCTCCGCCCTGACCATCGTGAACCGTGCCTCTTCTGCCCTCTGCCGCTCCGCATCTATAGCATGGCATAACCGCTGCCACACGGAAGACACTTCCAGTCCTGGGTCCTCCTGCCCTCTGGCCAATGCATGCCCCTCCGATGTCGAAGCCCCCGAGCCATGATGGCTCCCACCTTGTTGCCACTGCTGCTGTGCCTCTGCCTGTGCCCTGGCTCTTGCTGCCTGCACATCCTCCTCCGGCTGGGGTGCAGTTGTTGAGGTGGCCACCCTTGCTGGACGTCCGAATCCCGACTGTGGCAGGGATGTGTCCTCTACCAGCCTGGCCGCAGGGTCAGAGGCAGCTCCACAGGGTACCCAGGTGATATATGGGTGGGAATATGGCATGGAGGACGACTGGGGCATAGGGGGTTCAGTTGAGGAGGGGGTCAGAACAAGGTCCAGAAAACGGAGGAATCCGGCCCTGGTGAGCTATCCCAGTAGGTCAACACGGTCAACGAACCATCCGAGAAGACGTGCAGTCTCCTCATGAAAAGACTGCAGGTCAGCTTGCATGGCCCGTTGACGCAACACCACCCCACCCAGCACAGGCTCAACCCGGTCCCGGATAGCCTCGTCCGCAGGGAGAGGAAGGCCAGTTGTTGTAAGCGGATCCCCTCCCTGAAAACGGGTCTGGACGTAGGTATCCCTGCTGGTGCGGGATGATGCCGTCACAGGATCTGGGACAGGATTACACACAGGCACCTCTGCGGTGGCCTGTGCTGCCTCCTGTCCCTGCCACTGCACTACACCACTAGCACCAGTGGAATCCCCACTTCCAGACCCTGTGTCTGTCCCTTGCACGGCCTCCTCCTCCACCAAACCCCCAACCAACCTGGATGACTCCATGCCGTCTTCCTCCGTCAGACCCTGTGGGGTGTCATGATCACTGCTTCCAAGGAGCCAGGACCAGCCCAACGTCCTTGGAAGCAGGCCCCTAACCCTAATCCTAGGCACCAGCCGGTCCCCACTGGGACCTTTTGGACCTTGTCCTGGCGCCGGTGGCACCAGGCTCATCAAAACCATTGGTCCCGGCACTGGAAGCGCCGGGCTCATAATAGGTGTGAGGATGCTTGGGTGGACTTACCTGCAGCAGACCCTGCTGCTTACTTACCAGCCACTTAGAAGCTATCTAAGAACAGGAACTACTTTCTTACCTGGGTGGGGCAGCTCCACTCCCTGGATACAGCACTGGAACTCTTCTGGAAACTGGAACTCTTTTCTTACCTAGGCGGGGCCGTGGAAGAAGACGCCTCATCACTCCAAGGCTATTTAAACCACACCCGATAGATGAAGCGTGCTTTGCGTTATTCTGCATCTGCAGCAGAACGCTCACCGAGTCTGCTCCGGTTTTTCTTCTTCTGATCCTGGACCTGCAAGAATCCTACTTACCATTTCAGTATCCAGACATCATCAGCACCTGCAAAGAACAGAAACAACAGGTTAGCAAGGCAAACTTTACACGCAGTACTTACTCACCTGATCCATCGGCTGCGGCCGCTTCGTCACGCTGCATCTCCACCTGCAAAGGCAAAAGCATTGCCATACTTACCGGCACGCTGTGGATTCCGGATTTCTTCGTTCTGCATCGCCGCCTGTAAAGACAAAGCATCGTTAACAACTTACTGGCATTCCGCGGACTCCGGCGCTGCAAACCAACATCTGAAAGGCAAAAGAAAAGACATTAAGCAGGTATTTACTTACATCCATCCCGCTCGTCGCAATAAAACGCCTTCAAATACTCCGGCGTCTCTTTAACACGAACTAAGCTGCAAGGAAAGAGACAATTAGAGCGCTTGCCATACTTACAAACTTCCAGGCGCTTTACTTCATCTTCCATCTCAAGAGCCCTGCAATACATAAGGGAAAAGCATTATATAGAGTCTGCATATAAACGTGCCACGCATTTAAAGACTATAAAGACAAAAGGTGTCCAGAAACTCACCGCTCGTGCAGACAACGACGGTAACCATCCTCTGAATTCAAGAGGCCTATGTTTCACCAGTGAAGGAACTGGCAACGGCACCCTGCACCAGACGCAGATGGAGAGCCCAGCATTCACCTATATAAGGTGAGCACGTTGACCTGGGGGCTCTACGAAAAAGCTGGGAAGAGAGAGGGAGAGAGGGACATTCAACTACCCAGACCATTAACCCCCATATTCTTTCACCTGCAGAAACCTCACTCTTCGAGTCCGACACACAGTGTGAAGAGGTTCGACCCCAGAAGCCAATCGAGTCCTGCACATCACTTTTCGAGTCACAGACAGCTTCCTGCCAAGACCCGCACCTCCGTGGGAATCAGGTGAGCGTTACAGGGGTCTCAGCTGCCCCTTTTGCTGCCGAGGAGTCCAACTCCGACCTCCGTCTCTTGGACCTACCCTCGGCAGCTGCGGCCTGGGACACGGCACCGGACTCCTCACTCCCCGACGAGATCACAACCTGGGAGGGGAGCCGGGCCTTGCGTCTCCGGCTGGCGGTGCGATCCCTGCCGCTGTGCTCCGCAGCACCCTCTCCGCCCTCTTCATCAGTTGACGCTGCAGACAGGGAGAGATAGGAGACAGGCATCAGGGCACTGTACAATGGACTGATACACACATGACAGTTCCACATGAGTGGCAGTGTCAAACTTCAGACATGGCATTGCTATCCCCAACACACATGTCATTTCAACGCACACACATGAGCTATTCCACAGCCATATCACATCGGCCAGCAACAGCCATACACATACAACAGCATGAGCAGCCAAAGGTGAGCCAGACATCACATGAAACACAGGGAGTGCACTAGACATGCACACACGCCACCACACTTACATGATTGTCTACATCTCCTGCAACTGTTTCAGTGAAGAAATCGCCATACATGTCACATCTGCCATTCATCCTTCTCCATATCAGTGTCACGTGCATCCATGATGCATCACATTTGCACACTTGTCAAATGCACATTCATGCACATGTACACAGTGCAGATACATGAATTATGAACCACCATCCGTGCCACAACCATGCCAATGTATACACGGAGAGATTGAAACCTGTGTGCTCCCACACCTGCATATGCCCAGCATGCTTACCAACACATACACCATCAATGTGTCCCACACCTGAGAGGACTCAGATGTGGCAGCCACACGCCCATGTTCATACACATCCCTACATGGCCCTACATAAACACATGTGCAACCTGCACACTACTGGCACAACACGACACGCACAGCATAACATCAACATGCATGTACACTTACCGCTCGACTCCAGACGGGTCTGCCTCTCAAGGATCTGGACGTAGAGCGCTGGGCATATGCGTTCCAGGACCCTCATTTGATGGTCTGACAACTGGCCCCGGCGCCCCTTGGCATCCGCTGCCTTAGCGAGGCACCGGGCCTTGTTGAGGGTCCTGGACCTGAAGTCCTCCCAGCGCTTCTTGACATGTTGTAAGTCACAGACTGCCACCCCCTCCACATTGATGGCAGTCACGATGTCCATCCAGATCCTGGTCCGTCCTTCCTTGTCGGCGCGCGAACTTCCAAAGAGGGCATCATACTGCCCCAGGAGTTGCTCCACCAGGACACCAACTTCGGTGGCAGTGAAGCTGATGGCCCTCTGCCTCTCTGGCTGGGGGTTGCCAGTGCTGCCAGATGGTGTAGTGCTGGGCATGGCAACCCCAGAGGCAGGAGTGGGTGGGCAACTGGGCCCTGGGGCTGGGCTGTGGAGCGATGGAACCCCATCCGGGAGTCTTCGGTTCCAGCAGGGGTGGTCACAGCAACTACACCCCTGGCTGACGTGCAGGCAGCAAATGGCAGGGCACGTGTGCAGCAGGCAGTCAGGCAGCAGTAGATAGCAGGTGGGAGCGTGCTCGGGGCTCTGGGGTGCAGTAATTCGGCCTTCTGGGCAGGAGCGTGGTCTTCCATGTGTTTTCGCGTGGCCAGCTTGATACGGAGTGATTTGGCACGTGAAAATCTTGCACGTCAGCGAAAGGGGCTTAGCGCGTAAGTGCGTCAGCACACACACGCGATTCCATTGGACCAAAGGCCCTTAGCGCGTAAGCGCGTAAGTTACATTACGCGCGTGGGCGTTTCCCTCATAGCACGTGATGACGGAGCACACGTGGAAAAACTGCACGTCTGAGTGTCATCGCGTGTAATTGGAGGAAAGCGCCCGCGTACACGCGTATCTGACGTGTACGTGTTGTCCGGTTTAAAAGCTACGTGTAGGATGCCATTTCCTTGTACGTGCTTTTCGTGGAGAGCGAGTGGGTGAAATCTGTACTTCTTGTCGGTTCACATGCGATTACTTCACAGCGTTTCTAGTTCATACTCCCTGTTACCTCTGACAGTTCTTTTCTGATTTTTTGTTGGGCCTGTTTCCTCAAACAAAGTTCACTTCTCCTTTTGTCCTGTCTCCTCAGACAGCATACAATTCTTCTTTTGGCGGGGGTGTTGCCAACGCGCACATGCGCATATTTTTCACGTTCTTTTTCCAGGCAGACGGTGAGTTCCGCACGTACTTAGCAACTGTGCTTGCCCCGTGTGTTGCGTTCCCCTTCAGAGGTCATTGTAGGCTGCGTGTATTTTTGTGTTTCTGGGTGCCACAGCGTAGTGCAGATTCATTTTTTCACGCACATGGTCTACGAGGGGTTGCATGCACGTTAATTTTTGATTTTGGGCTGCCTGTGCGTTGCGTGACCCGTCATCTTCCCCCAGGGGTCACAGACAGCCTTATTAGAGCACTAGGGTACGAATTCCATCTGGTATCCTACCCCTTCGACCCCCAATTGCCCAGGACAATAGTTTACTGCAACTCCCATATGCACAACAACATCAGTGCCATGGTTGGGAGGTGACCAAGTGGTAAGGGAGGCAAAGGTGGCCGACCCTCAAGAGATGGGCGTGGTGGGCGCGGTAGGGGATGTGGCCGGGATTTGCAGGGTCCCCCTATGCCCCCATGTGTGGAGGAACAATCAGGGACACCCATGCCCCCCCCCATGGTTGAGGGAAACGTGGCTGACACCATTCAAGCTCAGCCCCTTTTGGACCAGCCCATTGTGGCACCTGACCTGGCACAGGATGACTCCCTGGCTGACTTCCAGGACAGCACATCTAGGCCACGTGTGGTGGTGCAAGTTGTTGTCCTAATCCACGTGGATCTGGGGCAGCTATGTCAACTGCTGCCCCAAGTATGCAGGGTGGGGAGGCTGCAGGGGCAGCTGCAGCTCCATCCGCCCCAGCTCTGACTCTCCCAGCCAGGACAGTGTCAGTCCCGGTCCATCAAACTGACATTCCCCCTGCCAACATTACCCTGCAACCAATGCCTGCATCAAGACCTATGGTCATTGTGCATTCCCACACTCCTACTACCCAGTCCACCGGTGATTCTGCCCCTACTGACCAGAGCGGCGTAAGCCACTCTGGCTCTGCTCCACCTTTAAAGAAGAGGAAGAAGGGTGCTCTGGCAAGACAGGCTGAGACCCCAGACACGGCTACACACTCCGGTACCTAAAGGAAGCCTTGCTTTAATGATCCAGAACTTGATGCACTTGTGGGCTATGTGTCGGCACATAGCCACGAAATGCTGGTGACTGCAGGGTGCAACGTAAGGCACACTGGCAGACCATCGCTGACCGCATAAGCGCCCTTGGCGCTTTCTATTATTCTGAAGGAGTGTTTGATGCTTTGAACGTTCGCTCTTGTGACTGCTTATTTTCCCTTGAACGCAGCACTGCGAGCGTAGCTCTTGCTGCTTGGCCGCTTCCTGGAGGGGGCGGAGCCTAATCCAACACGTGACGGATCACGTGACCAACTCTCCACTCAAATTGACGGCACAACCGCCCTTGCGGCGCGCTTTCTATTATTCTGAAGGAGTGTTTGATGCTTTGAACGTTCGCTCTTGTGACTGCTTATTTTCCCTTGAACTCAGCACTGCGAGCGTAGCTCTTGCTGCTTGGCCGCTTCCTGGAGGGCGCGGAGCCTAATCCAACACGTGACGGATCACGTGACCAACTCTCCACTCAAATTGACGGCACAACCGCCCTTGCGGCGCGCTTTCTATTATTCTGAAGGAGTGTTTGATGCTTTGAACGTTCGCTCTTGTGACTGCTTATTTTCCCTTGAACGCAGCACTGCGAGCGTAGCTCTTGCTGCTTGGCCGCTTCCTGGAGGGGGCGGAGCCTAATCCAACACATGACGGATCACGTGACCAACTCTCCACTCAAATTGACGGCACAACCGCCCTTGCGGCGCGCTTTCTATTATTCTGAAGGAGTGTTTGATGCTTTGAACGTTCGCTCTTGTGACTGCTTATTTTCCCTTGAACGCAGCACTGCGAGCGTAGCTCTTGCTGCTTGGCCGCTTCCTGGAGGGGGCGGAGCCTAATCCAACACGTGACGGATCACGTGACCAACTCTCCACTCAAATTGACCGCACAACCGCCCTTGCGGCGTTAAGCCCTGGAGGCAGTAAGGGCTGGAGCCGCTGTTGTGCTGTTCGGCTGTGACCTGGGCAACTGGCACGAGCTAAGTTCTTGAGAAGTATTGTTACCTGTTAGCACACAGTGTTGAATTCTTCGTTTACTTTGAGAAGGTTGCTACATCATGTTTTAAATTTCTTGACTCACCATTAGGAAAGGTGTTTCCTCTTTAAGTTGACATTTTGTAAAAAGTATTTTTAAATTTGGTGTACCTCCTTTTTACAATGGCCAATGGCCTGCGAAGTGGGCGTTGCATTGAGGCAATAACTAACATTTTAACATCTTCCAGCATTGACTCTATGGTATGTAAAGGTCGAACTTCATATCATGAAGTGCCATTAATTGACATGGTAGATGAGAATATTCCTATTGACCCTGAGATTTGTTTAGATACTGGTAACTGCTCTATTCATGCAGCCCAAGTGCATGCTACTTCCTCTGTTTGTAGGTATGCCCCAACAAAGGTTGAGGAAAAGGAGATTGTAGATGTAAATATGAGTGATAGTACGATTCGATCGGATTCCTGTACCCCTAACAAAGTGCAATTTAGCACTACCTTGCAGAAGATGGCTGCATTAAATGCACAAGTCAATCAAACTATTAGTATGATGACTCCATTAGTATACGGTACAACAAATTTGGGCACCATAGGAAATACTAATAGGAACTATCGTACTAAAATAGATGATGATGTATCGGATGAGGCACCAATTGGAGCAATTCCGCGCACGCTTTCATTCTCGCCTGACCAATTTAATGTTTTAAATAAATTACCAATTGATGATCTTGGAGTAGGTATGAATAGTGTGCGCGGAATTGAAAATCAATCCCCAACCCCTCTTCCGGTGATCACCAAAATTCTAGATCTTCTTGATAAGGGTCACAAGCTCACTCATCTTGAATTAAAGGAAACTAAGGCCATTTTACACTATCTTTGCTCCAAAATGGATAAAATCGAGGGGTTTATCACTGCAGTTGACACCCTAAGATCCATTCAAACTGAAATTAGCGGACAAGGCCATAGTAATGAAGAGGCAGGGAGGCATGATATATGTGTAAATAGCTTGAAACAGTGCAATCAGGACGCATTAATTGAACCTGTGAAATGCAAGTGCGACAATGACTTGAAAGAAATTAAGGCATCAGTCGATGCACTGAATTTCACAATTGCAACTCATTTCTCCAAAATTCGACCTTTAATGCGGTTTCCTGATAGCCCATCTGCTCTCCTTGAAGAAATTGAATTACAAAAAAAAACAGAGACTGAACACTGCGTTACTGAGGAACCTTTTACTTTTATGTCCCGTCGAGTTAAAAAAAATCACTTGCGAGCCGTTAAGAGATATGCTAAGCGTAGGAAGGAAGCACTATCCCATAAGAAAGATGGACGTGGAAAGGATACTTACCCAGTCCCTCGTCCAGAACTAACCGATGAAGATCATATTGATGTAGAACAACTGTCCAAAGAAAGCCAAGATGCTCTTACCCCGGTTACTAATTCATCGGAGGAAGTAAGTCAAATTGATATTATTACCAAGTCACTAATGATGGGTGCTGCTCCTCCTAAGATTGTTAATCTTAAGTCTGGCATCATTAATCCAGTGAATAGTATATCTGAGAAAATTACGAATTCTAAACCTCTGATCAAATCAAAATTATGTGATATGTCTCTAAAGGTGTCAGAAAATCAGGACAATGGATGTGTAACAACTCTAACCGAACCTATTATTGGCCCTGTAGTAAAAAGTAATTTAAGGGACTTTTTCCCGATTATGGGGAGATGTCGTACGATGAACAATAACATTATTCACCCAGGCCCTCATGGTAGTGATAATTCGACTTCACTAACTAGGAAAACCTACAGTGAAGTATGTTTGAGGGACGTGATTACTGAACTCTCTGCGAACAATATCTCCGAACAGCCCAAAAATAAACCCTTAGTTGCTGTAAACGGCATTGGTAAAACAGGGAAGGTAGAGGTAGATGAAATAACTAATACCATAAAAGAGGAGGTGAATATGATTAAGTCGGTAATTGCAGTAAATGGCACGGGAAAAAGAACTACATTGGTTGAGGCATCGGCCGTGTTTCATAAGGAGAGTCCTAAGTTCAGTTGTTCCGATCAAGCTGGAGCAATTGACAAAGTAATGACTCCAAATCGTATATTTATACATGGCCCTGCGCAAAGCAGATCACTACCACAAAATATGAATACCAATCCTCTCTTATATAAAAATGGTGAAGCCTCTGTAGCTCTGAGTAAAACTTTCTATGTGGACAATCAGAACACAAACAATTATAGCAAGATCTTATTAAAACAACCTAATAATTTATTAACCAATCCTGCTGTGGAAGCAGTAACTCCAGTTGTCTCAGCGTCAATCCCAGTCAGGCCCTTGCAGTCAGATGAGATAAAGGAATACATTATAGGATTTGAAGGAAATGCTGAGGAACTGGTAGATAAACGTATTAATCGTTCATTTATCTTCTCCCTTTTCTCAAAAATACCTCAATTGAGAATGGTTAAATCTAATGATATTACCAGAGTCTCCCTGGCCAGAATCAATAACTTCAGGGCCCTATGTTATCTTAGTTCTGAGGCAGTAATGAAATTTATTTGGTTCTATCGGGAGGAAATAAAAAGAGAGGGCTTGGTATTACTTACCTTCGAATCCGAAGATGACGCTGCTCTATTCCTAGATCCGCCGAAGGTGATCGATGGAAATTGTATTGATCTGACCTTACCCAATGTTAAAACTAATATGGGCTCTGAACTCGATTTGGTTGAGATTCTGAAAGTTGTAGCTCAAACAAACGGCCTTCCTTGGCTGGAACCCATGCTTTTGGCCATTTTGTCTTCTATTACTACTTCATTACCTATAAAACCAGTCACATCGCTATTTAATCACAAAGAACTTAAAATCATATCCTGGAATTCGTGTGGCTTTGTGAATTTAATGAACTGGCATCTCAATCTTATCAGCGATGAACGACCAACGATAATCATAATCCAAGAGTCGATGAAAACAGAACCCCTACTAATCCCTGGTTATATTACTTTTAACTCATTAGCTGAGAGACATTTATCAGGCCGCCCATCTGGGGGCTTATCGATTGCAATAAACACTTCATTTAAAGTTCAACCTAATTTAGTCTGGAACTCTCCGAGTTTATTAGGGGTTCATCTTGACATACCCTCAATCAGATATTCATCATTAATTATCATCTCACTATATTGGAATCCTGCCAATTTAACTATTGATGAGATGTTTGATGACCTTGAAGCATGCTTAGAATTTTCCGCTAGTATGTATCAGAACTGTGAGATCATTCTTGGTGGCGATTTTAATTGTGACTGTAGAAATGTGAATGAAATAAGTCTATCTAAATCCGCAACCTCAGCATGCATTAGAGGAGCTAAATTTAGAGAATTCCTAACTGATTGGGACATGGATCTCTTGGTGACATACAATATGAAATCAAAAATTACATGGGAAAGAGGAGTTAAGAATTCAATGATAGATTTTATCTTTGTATCTCGTAATCTTATAGCTTACATGGCCCCATTAGTAATCGATCCTATATTGATTGGTGACCATGCTCAACTTATAACATCATTGAAATTGAAATGTCAATTGCTAGGAGCAAATAGTTCAATAACAGCAGTAGAAATTGATCGCCCTCAGCACTCAATCAGGTGGAACAAGGGGTTGTGAGATCAGATTGTTAAACACATATCTCGAGAAACACTGCGAGTTGACCAATATGGTGCCAATTTAAGAACAAAACTATCTGATAGGGATTACTCCAAAATAGTTGACACCGTTTTGCTCAAATTTTGTAAGAACCGCAGCAGTGTGAAACATATTCATATTTACGATCAGAAATGCAAACTGTTGAAAAGGGAAAAAAATAAAGCCCTAAGACAATTGAAATACAATGATTTAAGTACTGAAAGACTCAGAGAAAGGCGGAATCAAATCATGTCTCAGTATAAACAAAATGTAAGGTTCACCCGGATCTCAAGACATAATGAGGAGAACTGCACTCTAATTTGTGCCATCACGTCACATGACACCCGAGTAATATGGCGTACTCTAAAAGCTGACCCAAAAAATGCAGTGTTATCTATGCCGAATTGTATTTCTGATCAGACATGGCAGATGTATATAACTGCCAAATATCAACTACCTTATAAGTTCCAATTTCTTCCCGGTATATTGTTAGACTCTACCAGGATCCCTCGGTTTAATTGGAGCATTAGTGACATAATTTGGGCGATCTCGAGGTTGTCGTATTCTAAGGCTGCAGGACCAGACGGGCTTCCCCCTTGTCTCTATAAAGCGGATCCTGCGATGTGGGCAGAAATTATAAATACCAAATTCGAAACCATCTTCAACTCTGGGGAAATTCCATCATCTTGGTTAACTGCAAACATAGTCCCCATATTTAAGAGGGGTGATCCTTCCTGTCCTGAAAATTATCGCCCGATTTCCCTAATCGATACTGAGGCTAAAATCTTTGCGATTTTACTTCTTCACGATTTGGAGAAAATTATTGAGACCAAGGGTCTTTATTCTAAATTTCAAACGGGTTTCAGAAAGAATATGAGTACCACTCTAAATGCAATTATCCTTGCGCACGTTATTGCTGGAGCAAAAAATAAGAACTCTAATCCGGTATATATCGTAATGATTGACATGAGTGCGGCTTTTGATAATGTTGTCCGCAACTTATTGTGGATGAAAATGTTGGCTTTTGGAATTCCAAATGATTTAATGTATTGGATTATGAAATTGCACACCAATACAACTTATAGAATAAAAATATCACAGGACGGGGGCACCACAGCTCCAATAGGAACAGCACTGGGTTTGAAACAGGGCTGCAACCTTGCAGCAACCCTGTTCAATCTATACATGGCGGATCTGGATAAGAACTGGGAAAATATGAACCTGTTTTCTGTGAAGGTTGGGAGTATATCTTTGCAATGGATTGCCTTTGCAGATGATATTATCTTGTTTGACCCTACTCCTGTAGGTTTACAAACGAAATTAACACTCTTTGAGGAATTTGCCAAGGATCACAATTTGACTCCCAACCCGATAAAGACTGCCATCATGAAATTTGGAGTGAAGCAGAAAAAGGGCAGTTTTAGATGGCATATTATGGATACTCAGATATCTTGTATTAACAACGCTATTTACTTGGGGTATCATCTCTCTGATCAGAATTCCATCAAAGTATGGACAGACATTATCAAATGCAAAACCAGGCCACTCCTTTCGCAAATGAAAAGGATTTATACCCGGTTTTGCAAATTTTCATTAACTCCGTTAATTGAATTTATGTCCCTGAAGACTGAGAGTGTCATTCTTTATGCACTAGACATTTGTTTGTGTGATATGTCTAATATGTTGGATTGTTTACAAGGTTCACTTTTAAAAGCAGCAATGTTCTTGCCAATGTCCATTCCAAATGCCATCAATCTTCATGAATTGGGGTTGGTGGCACTATCGTTTAGATGGAAATGGAGACAGTTATCTCACTTTGCAAAAATGAATTATCCACCAACTAATTCATTATATGCGGACTTGAATAAGATGCTGGGTACCCACTGTCCTCTTTCTTTTTATAATTACCAACTGAAAATGCAACAACTTTTAAGTGAAGTGAATATTACAGTGAATGATGTTCATCTTCGCCCTTGCTATGCTAAAAAAAAACTCTCTGACTTAGACTGGTGTGTAACTATAGATCGGATTATGACATATAACTCTTATGAAGAATACGGTACCTTTGTTAAGCAGCGCATCCCTCGCTATGCACATATCACTTTATTCCCCTGTGAAACTACCAGGAAGGCATATATTCGATTTAGATTTAATCTTTACCATACTAGAGACAGAACTAAGAACTGGCGAACAAATGCCACCACATTTAATGTGGGATGTCGTTTTGATTAATGTAATGAACCACATGAAACATTGAAACATTTACTACTCTATTGTTCCCATTTTAAAAAAATTCGTACAGCAAGATTTATGAAATTTGTTGATATAGGGTTTGAGGATTGCCTCGAGTTTTTATGGTCTCGTATGATGCAAGGAGCTCACAACCGTCTAATTTATGAATTAGTAAGCTTTTGTAAGCATATAGAAAAAGAACTCATTTTGAGTGGAGAATGAAATGCTTAGATGGTAAATTGATTGGTATATTTTCTCTTGCACCTGTATCTTAAATTGTATTTTAAAGTATTGCGTGCTAATGTAAAATAATGTAATTGTAAATGTTTACATTTTTTTTTTTTTTTTTTTTTTTTAACATGGATTTTAACTTGTTCTTTTGCAAAGGTTCTACTCGAAATTATTCTTGTAAGTGAACTAAATGCAAATAAATAAAAAAAAAAAAAAAAAAAAAAGTGCCCTTGGATTTGTGAGGCGCACAGCTGATGATTGCTACAAGTGGTGGAATGACCTGAAAAGCAGAGCAAAGAACAAGCTGGCCTCAAATCATGCCGCTACTCTGGTGGCGGTGGATCTCCACAAGAGGACAACAAACTCACTGAAAATGAGTCTGTTGCTGGGGCCTTCATCACAGAGGAACAGATCCAAGGTGTGGGAGGACTACCTGATTATGATGCATTGTCCGGTGAGTGCCCATGCATGTGTGTGTAATGCATGTGTATGTTGTTTGGGTGACGGGTTCTGATTGAGTGCCAGGTGAGGATGTGTGTACCTGAGTGGTATGGGTCACCCATGTGCTTCATCCAAAACATTCAGCGCCCTTGGATTTGGGTGTGACAGTATCCCTTCTGCCCACATTAGTAATTTTGCACAACATTATAGCAGTTGCCCTTGAAGTAGCATCTTGCAACAACATTGTTTGTATTTTTCAGTGTTCGTTCAGGCTGATTGTTTCAATTCTCCCACTTTTGCTATGCATTCCTCAGCCCTATTGTCACATTTGTGACATGCTTCTGTCATTGATGAACCCCACATTGGCCCACACGTGTTACCTTGTTAGGTGAATGATTTGACCATTCAGGCTAATTGAGTATTGGCCTGCTCACAGGAATTTTTGAGGCCTGTTTGAATGTGGAACATGATAGTTCTTTCCTGTCATGTTGAAGTGCACAACCATTGATGTGTACATCGGCCTGCAATCACTGTATTTGTGTACACTGGATGTGTTGCAGTGTGTGGCACATGCCTATTTTGTCACACTATGTAGCATTTTTCATCTCATCATGTCCATCTCACATGGATGGCTGACAGTATTCATTCACTGACATATGGATGTACTTGTGGAATGTACCATGGCTATGGTACATGCCATCTGTGTGATGGCATGTCTCATGTATGTGTATTGGACATGCCACTCACTGGCCAATGTGTGATGGCAGTGCTACCCAGCATGCAGCAAATGTGTTGCTCTTCCAACTTGGTGTCATCAGTGTCTGCCTTTTACCTCCCCTTCCAACTCAGTGACAGTGCATGCATGGGAGGGTTATAGTCATGTGGGACATGTGTAAATCATCTACTGGTTCTGTAGCTTGTCAGGCCTATCTGTGTGCTTTGGTGCTAATGCCTGTTTCCATTTTTTGTCTTTCATGTTTTTGCAGGGGATGACGCACTTGATGCTGTTGAGGTTGAGGAGATGGCGCAGACCCAGGAGGAATCTCAGGCACGACCGGGCACCAGTGGGGGACGTGGTGTAGTGGTGGGTGAGAACCCAATCTTGCTGCAGACCATTCTGTCGAGGGGTGCCTCTGGGTGCACCTCCCAAGTCCTCTATTCAGGTGCTGATTCGGATGATGAGATCTATGTGGCGTCACAGGTAAGTGTTTCTACCAGGGATTCTGTTCTGTCCAACCCACCTGCACCAGGGGTAGAACCCTCTATGGGGATGTCAGTGTTGGTAAGTCCGCCTTTGGCGGTTACGGATGCAGGGTCACACTCCACAACATCTGATCCTGTTCCTGGGCCAGCAGATCAGAGATGGGGAATGCAGTCCTGCAGTCTCAGGTAGTGCCGGCACAGCAAGGCGCAGATCGCCTTGCCCCAAACAGGTGTGGTGCCCGCCGACGCGGTGGCCGTACGCCACCAGGCAATACCGCATGGGAACAATCCATGTACGGTATGGCAAGTCAACAGGCAGCATCAGTTGAGATGATGGCTCAAGCAATGGAGAGGGTGGCCACTTCCATTGTCCCCCCTGAAAGGCAGATGGAGCACCTACAGCAGGCAACAGACTCCATTTGCCAATCACACAGGGAGGACATGTTGGCGTCCAACAGGGACAAACGGGCGGCTCTGGAGACTCTGCCAATCGATATCAATAGAGTCCCAGGGCCACAGGGAAGCCCTGAGGGTAGAACTCCATCGCCTCAGGGAGACTCTTGTTGCCCTTGAGGCTTCCACTAACTTGAGGACAGAACAGCAGCTGGAGCGGCTCACACGTTCGCTCTCAGCTGAGATGCAGGCAACTCGGGAGGAGATCCGTGCATCACGTTAGGTGCTCCATGGGGATCTCCGCACTATAATCCTCCAGAACGAGACCTTCCACACCCGCATGCTTGCTGCCATGGAGGACCATACCAGGGCATTGTGTGGGCTGCCTCCCATAGCACCACCACCTCCTGTGGCAGCACCACCTCCTGTGGCAGCACCACTTCCTGTGGCAGCAGCAGAGGGTGATGAGAGCGACAGCAGCAGTTCTCCCACAATGGCATAGCCGTGCAGGCCATGAGCCCATGGAGGTTTTTTTTCCCAACATCCACACAGGTGGCTGTTGGTGCGCACCCTGTCCTCCGACCTCCTGGGTGGCCTCCCGCCCACCCCCCACATGGCCATTTGTGATTTTTATTTATTTATTATTTTTTTTTACAGTGTGTTGCCTTGTGTGGCTCCCGTGGGCATCCACTGTATTCCAGCTGGGCACATGCAGGCTTGTCCTGAGTTTGGGTTAGATGCTTGGGTTCGTGAGACACACACCCCTCCTGCTTCCCGTTTCCATGGGCTTGCAAAGGGTGTGCCCAAGTGACAGTGACTTACACGGTGACGTAGGACTCCGATGAGCTGTGTGGGCAGTCTGTAGTCAATACTGTGTATACATTCCTAGTGGATATTGTTGTTGAATTGTACACTGCATGGTGTATTGCTATGTGCTTGTGCATCCATGTATTTCTCCTAATTTGCAGGTTAATTCCTCATGTCTTCACAAGGCCGTCTACTTTGGAGATGGAGTTCATGTTGTAAGCAGTGCACTTAGACATTTGCGTGGCAGCAGCACTGTACAGTTGGAAGTGGCCGATGTGCTGGCATAATCAGGTTGTAAGACTACCACTACTTTAACTTAGTACTGTAATGTTTATGCTATGTTTGAGGTTGTGTAGCTGCATTGTATTGTTGGTAAGTATTTGGTCATGTGTGTTTTTAGTTCTACATTACTGGGAGCAAATTGTGTGTGGGCAGTTTCCATTAGGGACACTGTACTTTGACACTTGTGTCATGTTTTGGGGATTGCTTTGTTTGCTCTCACATAGCATGACATGCCATGGTGTGTTGGGTGGCGGTGCTGGGGAGGGGTTGGGTGACATGGCACTGTTGTCATGTTGTATTTTGCAAGGGGGTAATGATTTTAGCAGCATAGAAGTGTGTCTTTTGATGACACAGCATTGGCGGTGTTTGTGTAGGTAGGGATGTACACAATGTAACACTTCCAGGTGACCTATCGCAGGCTGGTATGGTTGTGTCAGTTGACTGTTCCTTATGTCATCATCATTGATTGTCAGCTGGTATGTGCCAGGGCTGTGTGCACTCCACAGGGGTATGGTTTTAGGTGAAGTAATTAGCCACCAGCTGCATACGGGCTGCCTCACTCCGTGCCCTTTCCCCTCCCATGCGCAGTAGCCGTGCATGTGGTTGGGGATGTGGGGGCACCACCATGTCCACGGGCAGACCCCGGCGTGTTGCAACGTTGTGCAGGACACACGCTGCCACTATGATCCTGCACACTACTGGGGGAGCGTATAACAGCTGCCCACCAGAACGGTCAAGGGAGCGAAAGCGTGACTTGAGCACTCCGAATGTGTACTCCACTATGCCCCAGGTTGCAATGTGGGCTGTGTTGTATCTTACCTCGGGTGGCGTGGTGGGGTTCCGAATTGTCATCATCATGTGAGTGCTCAGAGGGTAGGCACTGTCCCCTGAGGCGGTGATGATGGGTATCATTAGTGGGGTTGTGACATTACTCAGTATCTGACATGCATGCATGTGCTGTGGCATTTATACTCACCGAGCAGCCTTGTATCGCCATGCCGCCCAGCTTCTAGGTCCCGGTTTAGGGTTAATATTCTGTAAATAAAACTATCGTGGGTGGACCCTGGATAGTTGGAATATACTGAGGTGATGATTCCCTTGGCATCACATACTACCTGGATGTTGATGGAATGCCAATGCTTGCGGTTTCTATAGATGTGCTCAGATGCCCTGGGAGGACGTAGAGCCACATGGGTGCAGTCAATGGCACCTAGCACTTTGGGGAAGTGTGCCACCCCGTAAAAATCCTGGACGACAGCCTGCCTTTCTGCAGGTGTTTTGGGCAAGTATATGTGCCCGCGGACTGATGGGCGTGCAGTGATGATGTTCAAGACCTTGTGTAGGCAGCGTGACTGCGTGGCCTGTGACACCCCCCCAGTATGGCACTTGTCCGCTGAAATGATCCAGTGGCCAAGAAATGCAGTACATTGAGGACCTTATGCAGGGGGCTGAGGTCTTGGGAGCACAGGGTGGGTGATGTGAGGTCATCCTCCCACTCACTGACCAGGTCGAGTATTATGTGAGGTGGAAACCTGTACCTCCCATACACCTGGTCATCAGGCATCCCAAAAAGGCTGGTTCTGGGTGTAAAAAGTTTGAGCCTGACTATCCTCCTCCTCCTGCGGTATCCCACGACCACTGCTGCTAGGAACGGTATATTCATCCTGGCGTCTGTGCTTGTTTGTTGTTTGCGCGCACTTTTATGCTGCGCGGGTCCACGTATGCCTGCTTCCTGCTGGCGTACGTTTTTCCTGATTAGCGCGTCTTTTTTGGGGCATGCATTAGCCCCGTTCGATTCCATGAATACATGTTTTGAACGTGCATGTGGGCATTCCGCGCACTTGCCTCCTGTACTTCCCCTGTGACTTTTTCACGAGTTGTTCCCCATTCTGCATGTCACACCCCCTGTTCCTCCTACTTTTGTTGTGTGCGCCGCGCTATGTGCGATTTCGCTCTGCACGTAGCGCCCGCAGTTCGAGACGTGTGCGCCAGCATTCGCCACGCAGAATTTTGGCGCACATCCTGGGATTTACACACGCACGGACTTCCATGAATCGCTGTGCGTGGGTTTCGCTGCGATTTTCGCACTGGCACTGCGATTCGCACGCTTGCGCTGAAAATTTCAGCGCACATTAATTCCATGAATCGGCCTCTATATTTCATGAAGTGTTTTATTGACTGAATGCCCCTAAGTCTTTGGGCATGTGTATGATAAGGGCTGACCTGCTTGTATGCACTATAAAAACATGGTATTATTATCAAATAATAACAACTATTTTTACAGCACACTTCATGAACTACACTGCTTCTAAGACGGGTGCATCTGTTCTGCTGCCACACCACGAATGAGTTTCCAGGAGACAACCATTTCTTTTTTGAATTTTTTTTATTGTTTATTTTCATTTAAAACAAACCTTTTACAAGTTTTAACTTTACATATCAATAAGTTACATACATTTCAACATGTTTCTTCAAAATATCAATCCTATACATAAGCCATAACAAAATAAGATAGACAACGAAAACATATAACACACCCTGACCACTCTTTAACAGCATGTAGGGACTCAAAGGTCCCTTTCCTACTCAATTTTTAGTCAAACAAAACACTAAGGGCCTCATTATGACCCTGGCGGAAGACCATGGTGCTATGAACACCATGGTCCATGCCGGTAAGTTACCGACTCTGCCATGGAGAAAGGGGGAATTACCACCCCATTACAAGGTTGGTGGGGCAGTAATTCCCCCTTCCTCCATGGCCCTTCCCCATTCCCATTTTTGCCCCATAGGGCTCAATGGGAATGGGGAAGGCGCTAAGTACGGTGCCGCAAATTGCGGCACCGTCATTAGCACCAAGGTCCCTTTGCGGGTCCTCGTAATTAGGCGCTAATACGTTAACGTCGCCGAAGCCTTTTACGGCACCGTTAACCCATTAGCGCCTGGGTCGTAATGAGGCCCTAAGAGAATATTTACAAACCCTTAGTTTGTTTGATATTCAGGAACTACTTTTCTGCTATTTCAATATCAAACAGTTTCTAAAGTCCCTTTTGAGATTTTATTCCATAGCTGTGTTTCAATTGTTGCAACAAACCCACATATTTTGATCCAGGGCCATCTTAAGTACTTTTGGGGCCCTTAGCACAGACATCTTTGGGGCCCTCCTCCACCAAACCAAACAAATTAAGGGATCAAGAATAATGGTTGCACACCCCACCCGTTGCGCTCACAACCTACTGGTTGATGTGCTGTCTCGCAGCATAATAAGCACGTTTACTCCCTTTAAATCACCTTACCGTCGTCATTCTTGCTCTAATCAGAATGATAAACAAGTAGCATTTGAAGACCAACGTTAGCAGTCAACGAATAGGTTACTGCTCTAGTACATACAGGATAATTGTTATCAATAACATCCAGGAATGTGTGCAGCCTGTAGTATTAATGCAGGACCATATGTAAAAGGTACATGACACCCATAATAGACAGAGAACTCACATTAGCTGCCTCACAGAATGCAAAAGTGCTCATGCATGGACAGAGGAGACCAATTGGAAGGAAGGAGAACGCTACACACACCGTAGCATGGATAGTGGATGCAGATTAGAAGCTACCACAAAGGTGTCTTTATCCAGACAGATTGAGTTTAGAAGTGGGATATGGTTTTCAAATAGTGTTGCCATTAGATATCAAAGGAACAAATGCCTGTGGTGTGCAATATGAATATGCTCACTATTTAAAGTGGAAGCAACCCTATAGCCAGTGAAACCATGAATACGTCTTTTATGAAGATCATACCATGAGAAGGAAATCACTCTGAAGGGCTGACAATTTTGAAAGGTTTAGGGACTGACAATATGAGATTAAATGAGATGCCCAGGATCACACATTGGTTAAGGGCTGAAGGGGTGAAGCTAGTATTTGTGCCAACACTGCAATTTCTGCATTTGAACACTTTCTTTACCAGTTCTTACCATTAACTAAAACAATATCATTTTATAAAAATGGACTTGGAATGTACACAAATCACATTATCAAACATGACAATTTTTAACAAAATATTATAGAAGGGTTCTATGCAAAATGGGAATGGTTCTAGCTTCATTCTCTCCATCATCAAGGGAAGTATATAAGTATCAGCATACCAATCGATGTGATTTAACAAATGTAATCTGGGTTTCTCTTTTGTATTTTAACCTTTTAACTGCCATGGGTTCCCCCCCCCCAGTGCCCAGGCTTTTTTTGGTGATTTTGGTATTTCGCCATTCAATGCCTTCTAACATTTTCTCCTTCATTAACCCCTTAAGTGCCAAGGATGAGCTATCTCGTCCTTGGCAACAGGGATGTAATCCCAGGGAGGAGATACCTCGTCCTTGGCACTTAAGGGGTTAAAGCTTTAAATACTTCCAAAACAATGGCTTGTGACATTTTCCTTTATAAACGTGCATAAAAACCTTTGACTTTTACCAAAAAGCTTATCATTTTTTGTGTCAAACAAGCAGACCTTGAAATATGCTTGCCAATGGCCTGCAACATCTGGTCTGCTCTCCTCTGTCTACCACCCCTTCCACTCAAATGGTCTACATAAGAAGAAAGATCAAGTAATGGGCTAAACGATGCCAGAAGCATGCAAGAAGGCAAACCTCACAGAAGACAGCAAAGTAATGTAAGATATATTAGATGATTTGACCAGGATCACCGTATCGTCTGCTGGAAAAGCCAGGATACAAGCATGAACACTTTAGTTCCATAGTCTTGAATTTGGATACTTATTCACCTCTTGGACTAACAGTTTATGCCATTGTTGGAGGCGATTGCCTAGGTTTTACAACACCTCATCTGAACAAACCAATTTTTAGACCTACACCATATGGATGACAAGTTAGTTTTTATAGCAGTCCTTATCTGGTACAGGTACATTGCTAATACCAGCAGATGTTGGTCTGCAAAACCAAGTACATATGCAGGCAGTTTTATAAACTTCAGACATAGGAAAGGCTCAGCCAGCATTGCTGGAATATGATATTCTAATTTTGCATATGCACACATATCTCTGCAATGGGTGCTTCACACACTGAGCTAACTTCTGAACCATTGTCACACTCAATTTATCAATATGCATTTCACTGTTGCCTATTGCACATGATCAACATAATTCCCGCAGGAAGGAAAGAATGCTACAGAGTTGTGCTGTAAGGAACACACAAACTGTGTATATCACAGTGAACACAGAAAGCTACACGTGATCAATTGATCAAGGCAGAATGTACTTGTCAAAACAGAAAGGCAATGGGTTTAAGGACTCAGCAGCACCCCATAAAATATCCTGATGTGTGCTATTTAAGGCTGGTTAACAATGTAATCTTATTTCTTCAGATCAGGCAGCCTTTTTGGGGCCCCCTCCAACGTGGGGGCCCTGGGCAAGTGCCCCGTTTGCCCTCCCATAAAGACATCTCTGGTTTGATCATAAAATAATTATTGCACTTTGCCCATAAGGTTTCTGTGGCTAACACAGTATCTCTAACCAAGGATGTCCCCAAAATTGCCAACCTAGCTGGTTCAAAGTAGGGGCAATAGATTACCAGATGTTTTAAAGCCTCTGGTTGTAATTTATTTAACCAAAATCGACAACTTCTTGACTCAATATTAGATCAACTTCGAATATGCTCAAGAGTATGGAGCTGGTTTAGTCTAAACCTCATATATAGTTCTCTTACTTTATTACATGGAAAACTGAGAAGATAAATGTCTCTCTGCATTCTTTTGTGTATAAAGTTAGCGAATTCCTTATATAGTGAATAGGTGCCAATTTTCAGGCCGATTCATGGAATCAACGTGCGCCGAAAAAACGGCGCACGCGTGCGCCAGCCGCGTGCAACACTTTTCAGAGGAATTACATGAATCGGCCTGTTTATCTACTGACATACACCAGTCATATTCATACAGTTTTTTTTCCAGAACGCAGGCCGATGACAAAGGTCGTCCTTCATGATGCCAATATTCAAAAGTATATTCTCCATTCTTTGTTGATAAAGGACCACAGAGCGTGGATTACAGTTGGTAACCATGCAGGAAAATTCTTGATATAAGGAATTTTGCAGGGAACTAACCATTTTGGTATAAAAATTAAGTTGTCCCCATTGAAATCTGGATGCCAGACTAGACAAACCTAATTCTACTCGAATACAAGAGTTTGGAATGGATTTTGCCAGTCTCAACACCTGTTTCCAAATTCCACCTTGCATTGTATTCAAATAGCTATTAATATCATATATACAAAGATCGAGGCCATACAGAAGAACAGCCTCTACCTTAAGTATATACAATTGTATGGCAGGTTCCAAAGAAAATTTACAGAATCTTTTGTAAATAATTAACAATTGCGAAGTCAGAGGGCAAACTTTTCCTTTGATTTTTTTCCAGTTCTCAATGGAAAGATCAGTAGAAAGCTCGTAGCGCAAATATTTGGTGATTGAGACCACTGTAATAGAGTTCTCTTTCAGGGACCAATTATAATGAGAAATGTTCTTACTGCCAGAGAAAATTAGAATATTAGATTTTGCGCTGTTTGCTCGTAAATTCTTCTTATTCGCATAATCTGCAAATGCATTTAATTTATTTTGGAGGCCAAAAGGTGTTCTGTCAAAGAACAGGATATCATCAGCATAGGCTAACCAATTGATATGCAGATGACCACATTTTACCGGAAAAGAGATTATATGTTGCCAGATCTCCTCAATATCTACAAGATATAAATTAAAAAGGATGGCCACCAGATTACACCCCCTTTTTACCCCAGTACAGGTGGGAATCACGGCAGTAAGAAAGCCCTCTTTATTAGGCCTAACTCCATAACTGGTATTTTAATGCAATTATGCAATTATTTGAATTAAATATGCAGGGAAGCTCATTTTGGTCATTTTGGTCCATAATATATTTCGAATTACACAATCAAAAGCAGATCTCAGATCAATGGTAGCTAAGTATACAGGATCTTGCCGAGACGCCTTCACTTTAGCTAAAACATGGGCAAGAATCATTGCATTTAGTGAGGTGCCCGTGTGCTTTGTAAAATCTTTTTGAAATATGGATAACACTTTATGCTCACATGTATGTTTCTCTATAGCGTGCATAATTACAATAATAAACACTTTGTAGGAGGCATCCATCAACGCAATAGGGCGATAATTGGCCGGGTCAACAGGATTACCTTTTTTAAAAATGGGAACAATCAAAGAGATTTGCCAGGATCTGGGAATTTGACAAGTTTGCAGGATATTCGCAAATTTCAATCTAAGAATGCCAGCCCAGAATTTTGGATCAGTTTTTAACACACATCCAGGGATCCCATCAGGGCTAGATGCGTAACAACCATTTATCTTGCTGTTACACCCAGTGGCAGGTTTTGGTGCCAGAAAGACCAAAGCCCCCCATTGCCACTCCCGGGTCAAAGAACATTTGTGGGCAGAAGGGGGGTACTTCAGAATTGTGGGAAGGCCTGGGAGATTAATGTCCACCAGAACAGTCCCTACTTCTCCCACTGACAAAACCCTGTATCAGGAATAGTAGTTTTATTTTTTTCATTGCTTTCATGAGTTATTAAAACACTGCACTATTGAGGGTAGGATTTTGCTTGCCTGTATTGTAGGGCCAACCACCAGCCACCAGACGAGTGAATGGCAATCCTCTAAGGAAAAAGGCTTGTTGCACCTCTTGCAAGGATAACAAAGTTTTATTTCCCAAATATAGTCATAACATGTCAGTAGGGGCATTCAAACCTGACTGCCATGCAGGCCGCACTGAACATTTCAGAGCAAAGCAGTATATTTTAAGGTACATTGTCGTCACCACTGATGCAAGCAATATACAGTGTTGGTTCCCAATGCTTATTGGCTCCCCTCTATAGACATACCACCTGCTGCATATGGGCTGCCAGATGATTGGTTCCCAGGTCATTATGTCAATCCCCTTACACATGGTTTTTGGCCTTGCCACTCTAGGTTCCTGCAATATGATTGGATCCCCAATTATGAGCACTTCTTTCCCCACAATCACCTCACATGATGCGCACCTGGTAGTTGGACATGAGCTCAGTGGATAGGCTCACGGTCAACCTGGCCCTCAGAAACCGAGTCGCTTCTTCAGATGCCAGACACGCAGGCAGCCCCACTATGCTTCCACAGCAGTAACCTAGATGTATTATCCTCAGCCTGTGCACCTCAAATCACAAGACATCCTGCCCTGACTCCCCTCACCCCTCGGGCAGCAGCCCCCTCCCTGGGCCTTCACCTGGGCTTGGTCGGGCCTACACTAATCAGTCTCCTTGTGAGGGATTTAAGAGTTCAAATGGTTGGCATCTGGTAGTTCAATGGAGTGACCAGTATTGTGGGGGAGGGAGGGCCTTAAATTGGGGCTGGACTGTTTTGCCAGCTCAGGACCTCTGCCCTGGCTCTCAGGAGATCGTCCTTTAGAGGCAAGCACAGTCCTGCTCATGCCCGGCTATTCACATTCCTTTCTAGTAGCTTAGGCCTGCTGCGTGAGACAATAGGACAGTTGTATCTATTTAGTCCTACAGCCTCTCTATTGGCCGCCTGAGCTGGGAACAGGGGATGGGAGAGGTGTATTGGCACTATCATGCAAGTGTGTGCTATTGTGAATGCTGGAGCCTAGCCTTTATCGGCCTTAGTCTCAGAAATGGTGATGTTTCAGTGCTTATAGCTGCTGAACTAAAGATGGCTCCCCTTCCCTCCTTCAATATAAGCTGTACTTCTCCTTCGCGCCTAGAGGACACCCCTCTCTCCCCAACTGTTACCCTTCAATGTTACACTATATCCCTAATCTATTTCTCTCAGTCTGAACCATGTCAGGGGCAGGGGACTTGGATATGCATCCCAACACTAGGAATAAATAAATACTCTCCGTTGCATACTTAAGCTTGGACAGTTCTTTTTTTATTGTCTAACATAGGAACATTTATTTGTCATGCATATTATAAACATCATGTAAAGGACAGTGAAGAACAGAACTTACAAGCTATGCCAATGCTATGGTACGGCTTGTTGCAGCCCAGTTAGATAAAATTGCAGACACATGTCTGTCCTGCAGCTTGCTCTACTAAAACACACACACACACGCACGCACGCACGCACGCACACACGCACGCACACACACACACACACACACACTGCCTGCTCTGCCAATTCAGTTCATTTTACTGAATTAAAAGTAATAATAGTATGTGCTAATGCAATTTGCAGCTTTGCAATTATACAAACAAAAACACTCAGTATTCATATTGTTATTCATTTTAAAAGTATCCACTTAAGCGTGCCATGCAAAGGCCCAGTGCAAAATGGGGCCTTGTTTTAAGAAGCAATATTCAGTTAATAAAATAAAAAGGTTAAGTTGACATCTAAAATTTGATTCATGGTGGTGGCCTAAAACAAGGCTTGCTAATTTACAGCATTACATAAATTAGAAAGAGCCATCATGATCATCAAATTGATGTTTATACCTTTAAAGAACACATCCTTCAAATAGTATAAACACCAGCTGCATGCAGGAAACAGTTGAAAGTATAATTTCGATATTGCAAAGTAATTTTGCCTCTTTAGATAATACAGGCACGGCTCCCGCCGGTATTTTTTCTTTTTATCGTGCCCAGGAATGGACAATTACCGGGTCATTACGGCCTTACCGGACCTGGTATTTGCCCATTCTTGTGCGCTGGAAATAATTCTTCCCCATTCCCATTTGAGCCCCATAGGGCTCAATGGGAATGGACATGTCGGATACACTGGCACGTTATAAACGGTGCCGGTACATCCGACATGTTGTGCTCGTGGGTGCCGCTCTGCCCGCCAGGTTAGACCTGGCGGGCAGAAAGGCACCCGCGAGCACAACTCGTAGTTTGCCGGTCCGGGAACTACGGTACCAGCTAGCTTACCGGTACCGTAGTTCCCAGACCGGCAAACTTATAAGGAGGCCCATTGTACATGAAATGAGACCAGACCATCAATGTTCACTTTAGCTACTCCCATAAGAATGGAGTGCACACATTCTAAATTATAGGGAGAAGCTTAATGTTGCCTAATGAACAGTGACTTGATAGTGAACGTTTTAGAAAAGACTAAGCCACGATAGACAGCTAGATGGCATGTGGTAAAGATAATGCATGATGCACATCTATAACACACACTCAGGAAGGGACGAGGTTGCGCAGAAGATCGGCAACACTTGAGAAGCTAGGGGCAGATCTGGGAATGGGAGTAGGTAGGATCTGCAGCTTTCCAGAAGAACCATCCATAGTAATGTAGATGTCCTCCAGGGTACAACATTATTGGGATGTTTTCAAATCTTATTGTATTCTTTTTCTTATAGTTTTGGGTGCTTAAATAGGGGTTTTATAACAGTAATGTAAATGTTTCCATTTTACATGGTTTTGAACCGGATCGTGTTTTTGCAACTGTTCTTTAATGTTTGGACTTACACATTCAGGGACTAACACAACTTGAAAAACCTCTCCAGGTATTCACTCCACCATTATATCTCTAACATATTTTAGCACACAAAAACGGAGATAGAGCATATGTAGGTACATCAGTAATTTTGGGGGTCATTACGAGTTTGGAGGCAGCCATGGCACTATTAGCGCCATGGCTGCCTCCAAACCCGGGTCCGGGTTCGTGTCTGTTCTGGTTGAATGGGGACTTACCAGGACATTCCGACCTGTGCGGACCCAGTAACTCCCCAATCAGCCAACCATCGGCAAATAGCGGGCCCGTTATTAGCACCCTGGTCCCTTAGCGGGACCCGCAAAGGACGTGTGGTCAGACCATACGTCCTTTGTCGGTCCCGCTAAGGGAACTCGGAATTGGGCGGTAAGGGTTTACCGGCACCGGGTTCCTTACCGGTGACCGTTAACCCTTACCGCCCAACTCAGAATGAGGCCCTTTGTCTCGAATACAATCTAATGTACCACTACCACTGTCCCTACACAGAAGCACACCCTGTCCCTGTCAGGGGGTGCTGGACCCAGGTCATCGGTGGTGCAAGCCTGTCTAACAGAAAAGAGGGAGACAAGCTATCCCTATCTACACAATCCTATCTACACAACCCTATCTAGCATGCATAGTACACAATGGTAAAACAATTATAGAAACACTGCTGCAGTTGTCCATCCTCAATAAAGAGAGATGAGTGCAATCTCATCTCGTAACACTCTGGACATTTCAAGGGGGACTATTTGTATGGAAAACAAGCCTTTTTTATTCACCCATAATGTAGGGTGTACAGGCAATGTGGGGTGAGGGCTAACAGTTAGCTAAAATGATGTACCAAGCCAGAGCTTTGACAAACCTATTTCAAGGAACTCACTACTCGAGCCCTTAGGACAGCATTAGGTGTTGATTACAACAAGCTGTATCCAAATTCCTTTGTGAATATCGGCACTGGGAAAGGTCGACCGGTTTCGATGACTCGATTTATTGGGGTCCTCTTCTTCAGGACCATTAGTTTGTTTACCAAAGTCAATCATTGTCATCCATCATAGAAGGTCTGGCAGCCATTCTGTGACATAGAAGACAGTTAATATTTTTGTTCACCTAGATATCGTGGTGTGAACATTTATTAACATACAAGGCTGTAACTGCCGCATAGCAGATATCACCAAACCAGCTGTCATCATAACTGACATCTACCATTTCCACATTAAGGTTCTCACCCACCTCACAGGTTATCACATTTTTATTACCTCAACATCAGTTCATGTAAGTCATATTTGTAATTTACAACCATGCCAGAGCACTTGAGACATACCTTAAGGCCGAGGTGTGGTCTCTATGGTCTCGAAAGGCACGGCTAGCCAGATGCGCGAGCTGCTTTTTCCCTTTTAAAGCACATCTTGCTGCTATGGGGAAAGAGGGAACAATACATTTGGTTTGAGTCTAGAGATCACATCCCTTTTCTCATGTATAATCTATGCTCGTAGGAGGAGCCGGCATACTCAATCGGTGGAGCACACAATAGTATACACTGCCCATATGTACACACTATTCTGTCTCTCAACTCCAGCGAGGTATCCACGTACTGTCTTAGTGTCCCATGGGTATTGCTTACCTTGTCGGAGCCGTTCGACTTGCTCTCAATGGATAGCTGCGGCGTTCCAATAACACGGCTTGTGAATGGAGTTGCTAAGCAACACCAATCTTGCGCTGGCCACCTTAGGTCCCAACTAGGGGCGTGTTTCAGCCTGGAACAATTCTGGCATACTATGTGGTGGCCATATGGGAATGGTCTGTCATTGCATTCCATCCTCTGCCGCATCCACATGTTGTTATGGCAGCAGTCTCCTGTATAGTGGGGTCTAAAACTGCACCCATTTAGTTCAAAACCATTTAAAAATCGTGTGACTACATAAATATGTAAATATGTACTTCATTTGAAATTCGGAAAAATATGTTCTTCGGATCACAACTGTTATCATGCAATGTATAGTTGTTCCCAGTACCCCTTTGCCTTTCATATATCGACAAGACTGATTGGATTTGTCAGTCACACTGCGCACTGCAGTTAGGTGGGAGGGAGGGTATAAGTCTGTCCTACTCTGTAATCAGGTTGCATGGTCACATTATCCGACCATAATCAGTGCCTAATTGTTCTTATTTCTATTTCATGACTGCTAGGTCATGCCATTGTGTTTAAGTGGAAAATCCATTGTTCTTGTTTCAAGTGTGGGGGGGTTTATCTTCAGTACTTCAAGTACTGTCCATTTAAAATGTTCCACAGTGTGGCCCATGGCCGCAAAATGTGATACTATTGGTGCTGTTCGTTTCAAAGTTCTAATACATGATTTGAGTTCAATTAGCTTTTTCTTAACGGGTGTTGCTGTCATACCTACATAATGCAATGAGCACAGGCAGGTCAACAGATATACCACCCCTGTGCTGTTGCAGCTGCTAAACGACCTCTGTTACCATGGTGTCTTCCATCCAATATCAATATTGGTACTTCGAGTTGTTTGTTCACATATCGTGCACCTTCCACAAGGGGCATGTCCAGCTAGTGGGATATTCCTCCATTGTGTCTGTTGTGTTGATCTCTCATTGTCTTGGTCAGTGTTTTGAGAGATGGTGTGAACAAGTTGTCTCTGTTTAATGGCAAAGACTTGCTGAACCATGGTGCTTGAGAATCGGCCAGAGTTTCTTTATTTCTTTTTTAATACATTAAACAGTGGTGAATAAATAAAAATAGCAGTAAAGTTTTCTCAGACTGCTGTCTTGGGATGTTGTTGTAGGGTGATGTACCATGGGATATTCCTAGCTCTTTTACATGTCGTATTCACAATCTTTTTTGGGTATCCTCTCTGCACCAATTGTTTTTTTAAGGGTACCTGCCTGTATGCCATAGTCGCCAGGGTGAGTGCAGGTACGTTTGTACCTCAATTATTGTCAAAATGGCAAGTTGTCAGAGAGGGCTCGTGGATGGTAGCTGGAGTATGCCAGTAGCGAGTACCGGTCTGTGCTTTTCTTATATATGTTTGAAATAAGATGTCATAATATGCAGATCCAAAAGGTGTGCTTCAGATTTACTTGATTCAATACTGAAATTCATGTAAGTGTTACATCCATTCAGCCAAGTGTGGAAACATGTGAGTTCTGCTACTGAGCCTTCAAAAATCACCATGATGTCGTCTATGTACCGGCACCACATCAGGATCTGTTGTTTAAAGGATTGGTTACCGGGTACACATATTCGACTTCAAATTGGTGTACATATATGTTAGCAAGGCTCGGGGCGAAGGTTGCTCCAATAGCAGTACCTGAGATCTGCTGATAATAGGTCTCTTCACCTAGAAAAAGGTTTGGGTAATGGCAATCTCTGCCAATTGTATAATAAATGAGGCATGTCCATTGCCCATTTCTGTGTCTGCAACCAGCAAATTTTGGACAGCTGCCAACGTGTCCACTTGTGGGATCTTTGTGTAGAGTGCCGCAATATCCATAGTGACTAGCCATTGGGTTTTGGCATTGAATGTTAAAGTCCCCAGGAGATTGAGTATTGCTGTTGAGGCTTTTACAAAAGATTACATTTTGGGGATCTCATCTTTGATAAAGAAATCTAGATACTGGGTTAGTGTTCCCAATATCGAATGTATGCCGGGCACAATGGGCTAGCCTGGTGGAGGGACAATGCTCTTATGAATTTTTCAAAGGGCATAAAAAGCAGGGAGCCTGGGATGTGAAGGTGTCATAAATGCTGCTTCCCTCGCACTGATAGGCTCTTCTGCTATTGCTTCTTCAATGATAGGAGCTATTTCTGACCTAATAGTGGATAAAGGGTATGTAGGTAGTTTCTTGTTGCTATTGTCATCTTGCAGTAAGGAGTTAACCATATGAGTATAATCAGTGGTATTTATTATTACCGTAGCACCTCCTTTGTCAGCTGGTTTTATGACAATATCCTTGTTGTTGGCTAAATCAGTCAATGCTGCCAGTTGTTCTTTGGAGCAGTTGGTATGTACAAAGGGTATCTCCTATTCCAACAATTCAATCTTTTTTAGAAGAGCCTGCTCGAAAGTGATTGATTCTGCAGTATTGGTATGTGAAGGCGGGAAAAATAATGTTTGGGACATATTGAGTTACTCTGTTAGACTTTTGGACACAGAACACTTCAGAACCTCATTCTCCTCTTGTGATTCCTCTGGCCAGGATTCATGATCTCATATATACATATGGTGGATGAAAGTATTTCAGCAGGATGGACTGCAATTTGTTTTACTTCTATTTTATATCCTTGGCTTTAGCTTGTCATTAGAATATTACTTTTTAGTGGCTATTGTTTTTGTATGTGGTTTAGCCTTTCCTTTTGATAGGTGTGAAGTGACTGAGGTATTATCACATGGCTACTGGTTCACAGCCAGGACAAATGTGAGTATATTCTTATCTTTACTGAATCATATTTCAGATGGATATGCACATTGATTATTGTCTGTAGACATTTGAATACTAGAAATTAATTGAAGAAGAGTAGGATGCTAAGATTATATTTCAGCATAATATTCCTTATTGTAGGAATTGCATGTTATCTGTATATACCATTTTAATATTCATTATTTCTGCAACAGAGCAATTACTCATGAATGATAAATCAAAGCATGAGAGGGTCCCATAAGTGCATAAGATGACCTATATTGCAGGTATACATTTATTTTGGTTTTTTTACATTTTATTTGTGTTTCTAATTTATTAGTAAACTTTAACACACATAACATCATTGAAACAAACAAGTGATCTATATTACATGTAAACAATTAATCAAAACACCTAGACTTTCTTTAAAATTCTTCAATCAATCAAGTATACATAAGACTCCCAACTGTCCCCCCATTAATTCATGTAAACAGTTGTTCTCAATAATTTATAAAACACAGTCAAAACCTCCATCAGAGCTATAATTGATATTGTTGTTTGTCAACCCATCAACCTAGTCTAAAACCATTTACTTTCCAGACCCACTTCATTTGATACAAATCTCTGACATAGTAGTTCACTTATATTCAGAGTTGCTGGACAAAAAAATGAACAAGTGCTTAAGGGTTTCTAAACAGCCCACGTTCTTGCATAGCCTACAAAATCAATCCAATCTCTCTATTCGTCTGACTGGACCCCATCTCTGGAAAGTACCCAATAAATTCAGCCTAAAATGGAGGAAAACCAAGCGATATTTAGGGTTGGGGAATATCATCACATACCCTGGTAGACTATGATATAACCTATGTTGTTTGGCCAATTCACTATATAGTTTATACCTTGCCAATGAGTCGTGATCTCTACACCATTGGGCAAGTCTTATTTTTTTAAACACCCTGTCAAGGTTTTCTAGTAGATGTCATTTGTTTAACTCAATATCCTCCAGGATAATGACACACTCCTTTTAAAACTGAACCAAAACCTTGCAGGTTTTTGAAACCATGATTTCATTTAGGTCCATAAACATTGATCGCTTCAGTGGGGGTCAAGGAATTAACGATGTTATCTTAATTTTGCTACATTTACCGAGAGCACCCACGAAAGTAGACCAAATTCATGCTTGTTTAAATGAAGTTTTTTGTTTTAGTGATAAAACTGTGTTGGGGCATTCAATAACAGATAGCCAGAATGTGTTCCTAGAACTCCTGCTGGTAGTTCCACTATGGTTTTGCTGATTAATAGTAAACTTTTCCGGGCTCAAGGGTAGAGGTTCACTTGCCATATCCAACTCTCAAACACTTGATCAGGTATAGAACTATTTTCTGCACCAAAACCTGTCACTGCCCCATGCGGGTGAAGTAGCTGCCTCTGGGGACAAGGGCAGGCTCTGACAAGTAGCGTATGATGAGCATGCTTTCACTTGGCACCCAATGTGGGGCTCTATAACCGGGGCTCAGAATGCAGATCCTAGATTCAAAGATTTCTCCAACAGTCTCTCCACAGTAACAATTTCTTTCTCTAATAAATCTTTCTCAAAGACATCAATGTTCCTGAGTCTCAACCAAAAAAACGCCTGCTTGACTCATGACTCTTCATGTTCAATGCCATAGTCCTCAAACAAATCATACCCTCCTCAACACATGCCAAAGGCAACATACTCAACCTCCTATTTGCCTCCTTCCTGCTCATTTTCTGAATGGACCCACCCCCACTTGACTGGTTCAACCACGCCTGAGTCCCTCTACTCCTATCACACACATCATTGCAAAATAAAGGCCAGGCTAAACACCCAGTGACTGAATGCCGCTCTTTCACGAACTTCCCACTAGACACGCTAGAGGGAAACTTCACAACATTTACCATTACAGGGGATGCTGCAGCCCTTCTGGATTCATTCAATCACTTCACCAAGGTAGTAGTAAAAACCCACATGCCAAAGCCAAACCATCCACGGTGTGGTACACACCTGAGCTGGCCTTCAATAAATACTTGATCAGGTCCTTGGTAATGTGGTGGCACAAAAACTGCAGCTCAAAGGATCCCACATCCCTTAAATCTCTGCGCTCCCAATGCTTGACCTCCAAGGTTAAGGTCAAGCACTGCACCAAGCCTGCACCCTACTCCGAGTTGCCCGCTTCACAAGTAAAATGTAATGAATTCAATACCTTCTTCATAAACAAAATTATCAAAATCATAACTCTCAGAGACTCCTCCAAGTTGGACAAAGGTCTGCTTTCCCTCCCCTTCCACACACTACCCCCTTGGATCAAGTTCACGCCCATCTTTCCCAAGAATCTCTCAGATACACTAACCTTTATCATACCCATCACTTATGCAATGTTGTACGAGCATCCGTTATCAAACAGTTCACCGTCCAAGCACTCAATGCGCCCCTTGGCAACATAAATACATATCATATGCACTCAAGACAGGTCTCATACACCCTGCTTTAAAGGAGGCCACACTACAATCTGAGATCTTAGCTAACTGCAGCCCCACCCATCACATGCCTCCTATTAATTTGGAAACGCATAGAAAATATTGTTGCTTCCCAACTATAGTTCCCTAAATTCAAGCATCCTAGCCTCCTTCGTGACTACAAGTCCAGCTTCATGCCAAAATGCAGATCCGAGACTTCCACCATTCAAATGATGGACGACACATTGCAATTCATCAATAAGGCTGACTTTTTCTTCCTATCCTCGTAGACCTCTCGGCTGCATTCAACACCATCAGAAGGTCCTCACTGTCCTCTCTGACAGGATGGACTTTTCTGATACCATCCTAAATTAGTTATTTTCCTACCTATCTGGCAGATACCAAGCAGTACAGATGGGTCCGTTCAGATGCAAATGACTCTCATTCACATTTGGGGGTCCCCTAATATTCCAAATCCTTTTTAAGCTCTATGTGGAACCTATGAGATTTTTCCTAACAGACCCCAAAATACCCATTCATCAATACAAAAATGACACCCAGTTGTGACAAAGGTCAAAGGACCCTAAGACATCACCTGCCTCCTTGAGCAGCTGGCCACCATCCAAACCTGGATTTCAAACGCCTCCTTAAGCTTAAACCCACCAAGACCGAATTCCTTCACATCAATCCCTCTGCCAAGCAACAGCATGTTTAAATGAGCGTGATGATATGCAACTGGAAGGATTCACTCCACAGCTATCAATCAGACTCAGCCAAATCCCTAGGCTCCATTGCCCACAGCAGCCCCTTCTTCCACAAGCACGTAGCCAAGAAAACCCAAACGGCCTGGCTACAGATCACTAGATTCTGCAAAATCAAACTGTTCATCCCCCTGTTTGTCCAATTGAACATTCTTCCAGCGTTGCAACTGGCCCCCGTCAAGGCTGTCCACTATGCCACAGCAAGCCTCATTACAGGTGCCCGCAAATTTGACCACATTGCTCACTCCTTGGGGGAGCTTCACTGACTCTCCCTCCCCACCAGGATGCTATTCAGAACTGCTTGCATCATCTACAAAGCAGTCTTGAACGGCACACCATCATGTATGGTGGCTAAACTCCACACCGCTGAAGGCTCTTGTGCCACCTGTAGCAAATCCATGAAAAGGTTGGAGTCAAGGATAGCCCACAAAGAGAAGACCCCAAACATTTATTTTCCTGCCACACCCTCACCCTGTGAACCCCTATCCCACTGCAGACTCAGAACGCCTCCAGCCTTCTTCAGTTCCGCACAACACTAAAAACGTGCCTCTTCCATCAATACCTCCCACACATTTAAATTCACATTTGTATGCCCTTGCACCAACAGTATTGTTCTACTGCCCCAAAATGTTGTGCCCGAATCTGGCTTCCACACATTGCAAAACACTCTGCTGCTATCAAGCTAGATTTTCACTATAAATGATAACATAAAAATATATGTATTTTTTTAATCTCCTTATTTGACCATGAACGAGTGACTTAAAGGGTTGTTAAGCTTGACTACACAAAGATATACACAAAACTAGTATAGAGCTACTAGAATGGAGAATATACAACATATTGATTGCTCTAACACCTGCAGAAGCCCATAAGCCAGTAAATAGATGGTTACAGAATGCAGGTGTTAGAACTGGTAACCTTAATTGACCTTTGGCTGTTGCACAACTATAAGGTAGCCTAGAAAAACTCTTTTCACCTACATAAAATCTCCTGCAGCTAAGCTATGAGGCATATTTCAACACGTTTGCAGAAGGAATACCTGTAACCAAATATGATATGCACCTTTTAAGTTGTGAAATAGCCCTACGGCGTATAGATTGCCAAAACTGGTTTGAGAGTAGTTTTACCTATTCCACCAGCAATGCCAGACACGGACCTCTCACATTAGAAGGTTTACAACAAGAACACCTTGCTAGGTTTCCTCCTAACTGAGGTCAAGTGGACCCATATGGTAAACCACATCAAGAACCCTTAAGAAAACACTTGCACACAGTTAGAGCATGTTGTATGGCATAGATGATCGAGCAACTGCACCAGGAACATATCCACATTTAGAAAGAGATGAAGGGAGACTCCCATTGGGGGCCCTGCCAGATACGTTGGGTGCATGCCTTACAAAGGAAGAGGAAACATCTACGTGGTACTCCTCCAAATTTAATCGGCTTTAGGCAGCATTACCTCAAGTCACAGTACAGTCAGAGATCACCAGCCATCATTATGCCAGCAGGGTTTAGTGACAGTTGGATATGCTTATAATTGCTACTGTGTCTATTGCTCAAGCACAAACTGCTTGAATTTATTTTGTGTGTTTGTGTCCTCGAATTGTATCACCAAAATATGGATGGTTGGTTGGGGTCAGGCAATATTGGTAGGGATGTGGGTGGTGACAAGGGGAGGTGGGAAGGCTGTGGGTGGTCTCCCACTGTATTCTATGTTAAAAAGAAATGTTATATAAAAAAGGAACAAAAAAAGGAACCGTTTTGTACAAGCAATAAGACATGCATCCCTTATAGTAAAAAGGCTCAAATACACGAGTTATTAAAACGTTGCATTATTGAGGGCATGTATTTGCTTTCCTCTAGGAATAAAACTTCCTGTCTGAGTTCTTTTGGCATTGGCCACTATTTGGGGGAGCAATGAGCTTAAGATTAGCCAGAGCTCAGTGCAATTATCCTGGGGTGGAAGTGATTGCAGTCTGTGCACGCGACGAATAAGGAAGAATCACAATTGTGTTGCAGAAAAAAGGTGGGGTAAGGTGTGGTGAGGAGAGCTTAAAGTGCAGCAGAGTGTGGTGATGGGGTTGGGTGAGATGGGGGGCCATGGAGTGCAAGGCGGGTAAACATGGGGGGCGACTTTGCAGGAGCAGCATTCAGCTGCTTTGGTGTAAGGAACAGTCATGCCGTTCTAAAAACAAATAGAAACTGCCAGCTAAGATTTTAAGAGAAGACGGGCTTTACTACCTAATGGACAAGAAAGGAAAACCAATGTAGTGACATAGGCCCTTATTCACAGAACGTTTTCAAATGGGTTTTGCTATTACAAAACGCTTCTGTGAATTAGGCCCATAGTGTCGGCCACATATAAGTCTCTAGACAGAAATCATCAAGGCAGATGTCTCGGAGAGGATCTAAAAAAGAACCAACAGAAAATATGCAGTATAAGGGTGTCAAATCTTCTGGGAAATTTGATGATGGCAGAACCATCCTTTCAGCTCACGGGGGAAGGTGACACAGTGGACAAGCGGGCTGAGTGCGGAGAGGGGGTGAGTGAGGAGAGGGGGTGAGTGCGGAGAGGGGGTGAGTGCGGAGAGGGGGAGAGTGCCTAGAGGGGGTGGTGAGTGCGTAGAGGGGGTGAGTGCATAGAGGGGGTGAGTGCGTTGAGGGGGTGAGTACGTAGAAGGGGTGAGTGCATAACACGTATGAGGGCATAAAGCGGATTAGTGCCTGGAGCAAACGAGCGCATAGAATTGCGTATATAAACGTATATAGTAAGGTTTGGAATGCAGAGAACGTTCAAAAAAGCATATTGCTCATCATATCTCACGACCACGCTTACTCTCTCCTTACATCACCACTCAACTAGAACACAGAGATACTATGACACCATTCGGTATAACTGATCTCATACCAACATCCGCCGCTCACTCCACATCATTTTAAGTAAACACTGCTGGTTACACACCCCCAGCCAGGCCTTCTTCTCAGGCCTAACGCAGCCACATCCGGTCTGGATAAACCCTGCCGGAGCGAACACATACTCCTGATCTCTCAACCACCACACCTACAGCTAAGAAGCAGCCATCACACGAATACCGCACGAGCTGCACACATACACGGTGCTCACACGCACCTTTTGACTCCCTCTACTCTCTCTACTGACCTGAACTTCGGTTCCCAAGGGCGTTAAACCTACCAGCGCCTTCAGACCATACCAATGGTATATAAGGCGCTATATAAATGCAAAATAACATAACATAACATAACATAACATAACAATGCAAGCCTGCCCAAATTGCAGAGGAAGATTATGGGACTCGTGACACTAAGCATGTCAGAGCCTCTCTGGAAGAGAGATCGCTAGTCCCAGGAAAGGAGCCAGTGGAGTAGAGGGCCATGGGAGAGAGGTAGAAATAGATACAGTTAAAATAACCTCTCATCTTAGAGAGATAACACAACTTAAAGAACTGCAAATGTACACCAATAAAGAATATACTTTCTCTCACCCACAGAAGGCAAGACACAGGGGTTGTAATTGAAGGAAACATATGAAGGGAGCGAAAAATCAGACTGTAGCTCTACAAACTGCCAATGGAACAGCATAATCCGAGTAACTAAGGGAAAAAATAGTCAATTAAGGTCCTTTTAGATAATGGTTCTGATATTTCTATATTTGGGGAAAAGCATAAAAATAATATAATGACCATGTCAAAACATGAGCTAGTAGACATAGCTACCCCTACAGGACAGATGAAAAATGAAGTTCATTGAGTGACAATTTAACTAGAAGGGGAACAACCAAAAGATAACGAGACACTGTTTTGACCCAGTTTATGAAACAGGGTGGTAGGTCAAGACTAGGCTCTGTTCATGCTAGAGAATGTCCATGGGTAGAAGCTGTGATTAGGCCAGATCATTCTACAGAAATTGAGAAACACATAATACATGTGTATATGCAGACTCTTGGGATGTTCTAGGAGCAGTTCAACTAATCACATACCATGTTGGGCATGACTTTCAATGGCCACCACATAAAATACCATTATACCGGTAGGAGTGCAGTGAAGGAGTGTGGAGTCTGCATGAGCGGACAACTTTCATTGTGGTTGCAGTTGCGTGGGGACCATATCGCCTGTCACACCGCCTCCTTTAAACCATCATAGCAGTGCAGAGCACATTGTAGGAGTGCAGTTAAGGAGTGTGGAGTCTGCAGGAGTGGACACCTTTAATTGTGGTTGTAGTTGAGAGGGGACAATATTGTGTGTCCACCGGCTTCTTTAACCATCAACACAGTTTAGAGCGCATTATAGGAGTGCAGTGAAGGAGTGTGGAGTCTTCAGGAGGATATTTGGAGGCGCGCTGGTGGAATCAGATTGCTTGGATCAGGGTTGATTGGGCGTGTGGAGCCCAGTAATGGAGTGAATCGGTTTATGTGCATCATGTCACGTGTAAACTGAATTGACATTTTATTGTTAAATAGCAGTAGCACACCAATCCCACTCCTGGCCTGTGTTTCCCATGAAAGTGGAGTGTTCCTTATGCCTTTGCTGTCATGCTCAACCTACAATCTGCAAAGTTTGGTGTCTGTAATGAATATGGGAGCGAACCCGACTACATCAACAGATTCCACTAACATAGACCAACTATTCTCTACTAATCATACACGTGTAGCTCAGCCTCTAACGACGGCTCAAGAGGTGCAGTTAAATATAAGTAAACAGGATAAAATCACTGAGTACTGCCAGATGAAAGATAATAATGGAACTCTTTTGGGAAAGGGGAATATGGCTACAAGGGAAAGTTTGATGGGTAAGGAGCTCTCAACAGAGCCACTACCAAACATGGGCCGGGCTCACTCTTTCATCCTGGATGAATCCGTCCTACAGATGTGTCAAGAGCTATGCAACAACTACTTTTGTACGGCTCCAAAAAGAAACTCGGTGAACAAAACCCATGAGACGAGCTCCAGACTTCCCTCCTTATCATCCAAGTGTTTATTGTCAAACTTTACGGTGACCAAGGTAGTCTCCAGGTGCACGAGTTGGTTTCATTACTCCTAAAAACTTCCATCAAGCGGATGACTCTCCTGTTCTTCCAAACATAAAGTCATTGGCCCCTTCCTCTATTTTGTTAATTCATTGTGTATTGTACTCTATCATGAGGCTGTACGACAACATTAAAGACATTGTTCAACAGAATTCATCTTTAATATTGTCCACCGAAAAACAGTAAATTGTCACCAACCATAACCACGAAAGACCTCATCAGGATGAAAGTACAATGAGGAAACTTGATCTATAAACTACTATCACAGAGATAGATGAGCAGCCTTTAACGTCCCCACTGCTGATTTCTGGTAATTCAAGGCTAAGTGCTTCTACTGATCTTTTCGGCATTTTTAGAGAACAGGACCTATCAGTAGTAATTACAGAAAATCCTACTGACAGGGTTAATATTGAGCAGGATACGACTTCAGAAAACAAAGAAACCTGTATAGCATAAAATGTAATAATCTTCCAAAAGGAAATGGCAACAGAAACAAATCCTCCCAAAAGTTTTTGCGCTCTATGCCGGTGGATCAGGAACTAATAGACCTGAATACCCAGGTGGATAAGGTCATTTCTGATGCAGCCAATATTCCCCCGACTCCCAGGGACAAAGAGCTTAATAAAAGTAAATCCAGACAGAAAAAGAACATCATCTACAACAGGGAAATGAAGAATCCAGTGACGCTGCAACACAATCTTGCATTACCGCTGAAGTTGAGTCTGGAGCTAAAGCTATATTGAGCAATTTGCCCACAGTCAAAAATGTTTGTGGGGAAACCGTCCAGGGAAATACCAGGAGGGCTCTGGGGGAGGGGGTAAGTTGCTCGGAAATTACAAAAGACCGCAGTATCATCGATACACAGAACCAGAGAAATTAGGTTAACAACAGTCTGAATTTTGACAACCGAGTGGTAGGTTTTGAAAATATGTTCATGGAAATTCCTGCTCTTACACTCCTTCACTCAGGGGACATTGACTGGGTCGAGATAATGGACCAGGTAAGGGACAAAATTGTAGCCCACTTTTATTCCTACATAGTGGCCCGAATGACCCATGAACAATCTGATATTTTTCCAGATCTGCTTTTGAAACGAGTGAGTGATCAATAAGCGATCAATAAGCAATGAACCATAGTTTCATTGGTCGTGATTGGTGGCTGTGATTAACACAAATATGGTACAAAGGGGCCCAACTACTAATCTTTAGCATTGCCACTTTAAATATCCTATCATGGAATAGTCATGGGTTTTTACATATTTTAAATGCTTCGAATTTCAATGCATTTTGTACAGGTCAAGAGATATTGTTTTTACAAAAAAAGATGGCAACAACTCTGTTGTATATTGGAGGGTACGAAATATTTTCCAAACTTGCGGGTAGAGGGAATTGCGGTCGCCCTTGGTAACTGCTCCTAATTTGAAATGAAAGGTATGTGCAAAATTAATAGAAACTCACAATGATGACATACTGGCAGTGGGGTTAAAGTGTAATTCAATGATGAACGAAATGTTACTATTAAACCTGTACTGGAATCCTGGAAGATCAAGATAAGACAGTTTTCACTGTGCATTAGAAATAGTTTTGGAAGGCTGCTTGGGGAAAGGGTATGGAAACAACATAGTCATCTGCTGAAACTTTAATTCAGTATGTGCTGTAGGTCTTATGGTGAATGAAAACACATGCACTAAGGCTGGTTCTACTCTGTCTCACCATTTTGAGAGGGAGGTTGGGGTAACTTTCTGGAGTCATGGAATTTGCAAATATTTTTGTCGAAAGGTCTAAAGAGCGAAGGTAATGTCAGCACATGGAAACAAGGGGGTAGTTCTTCGGTTGACCATGTTTATACATCTTGCAATCTTTTTTCCAAATGCTCACCCCTATTAGTTGTGATTCCTGGAATAACTGACCATGCAATGCTTAAGTTTAATATGAAATTGCCTATTTCTAGTCTACCCTATTAGTAACCCATTACGTTACCCTCACATCCCTATTCCTCGTCCCAGTACTCCATTTTCCCCACCTTTCGCTTCCTCGTCCCAGTAGCCCTTTAAGAATCCATTACATTACCCTGCTTCTTCTTCCTCATCCCAGTACCCCAATAGTAATCTGTTGCAATACCATGCCTCCATATTCATCTTCCCAGTATCCCATTAATACTCCATTACATTACCCCCACCTACCTCTTCCCCTTCTTAGAAATCCATTACCCTGTCGCTGTCTTCCTCATCCCAGTACTTCATTACCCCACCTATCTTGTCTTCATGCCAGTACCCCTTCAGTAATCTATTACATTACCTCTACCTTCCGCTTCCTCATTCCAGTAATCCATTACCCCACCGCTTTCTTTCTAATCCCAGTACTCCATTTTACCCACCTACCTCTTACACAACCTAGTATCCCTTTTGTACTTCATTACATTACCGCCATCTCATCCTTCCTCATCCCAGTACCCCAATAGTAATCTGTTGCAATACCCGGCCTCCGTATTCCTTGTCCCAGTACACCAATAATACTCTATTACATTACCCCTGCCTCTCTCTTCACCATCCTAGTAATCCATTACCTCACTGCTCTCTTGCTCATCTGAGTGCTTCATTCCCCTACTCCCTTTTCTTTATCCCAGTATCCCATTAGTAATATTATACACAACGCCACCTCCCCTTTCATTGTCCCAGTACCCCAGTATTGTTCTCATGCTTTATCCGCCTTCCTCTTCCTCATGCTAATAAGCCATTAGCAATCCATTACATTACTGCCACTTCCCTCTTCCTTATTCCAGTATCCTATTTGGAACCTCTTACTATACCCCCACCTTCCTCTTCCTCGCCCCAGTACTCCATTATTCCCATCTCCTCTTCCTTGTCCTAGTACACCATTTGTAATCTGTTGCATTGCCCCATCTCCCTCTCCCTCACAACAGTAACCCATTAGTAATATAGTTGCATTGCACCCACCTCCCTCCTCCTCATCCCAGCAGTCCAATAGTAATCGATAGTATTACCCCCAACTCCCTTTTCCTTGTTCACCATAAGTAATCCTTAACATTATCACCATCTTCCTCTCCTTGTCCCAGGACTTCAATACCTCTGCTTCCCTCTTCCTTCTCCCTGTAACCCTCTAATGATCCATTGCGTTAACCCCATATCCCTCTTCTTCGTCCCAGTTTTCCATTACCCCTGCCTCTCTCTTCCTCCTCCCAGAACACCATTAGTAACCCATTACATTATCAAAATGTGGATTGAATTAAACATCCTTTCAGAAGTCTGTTCAAACATTGGATTTACGCTGTATTAAAATTGACTACAATTGTAGCTTAGTTGTTTACCTGTCCCGGTTGATAAAGTCAGAACCGTGGTCAAAGCTGAGTGACATAAGATGAATCAGGTCTATTTGCTGTTAAGAGTCATATCCTCGAAGAGTCCATTATCTAGTAGGTATATTTCTACTGACATGGGTGAGGGCAACCTAAGATTAATCTCATAGAGTGCACTTTCATAATATTAAACAACTTTGTATATTAACCTTATTTTTCATGTTGATTGCCACTTGAGCATTGTTAAAGTGACAGGTTGACAATGTGCACACTGGGAGATGTAAGGCAAACACTTAGGTGGCAAAAGCCTCAAGCAAACAAACCACTTCCCAAACCTCTTTCTCCAGCTTGGAAAGGTCTCTGTGTTCAGAACTCTGTAGACAAGTGGGTCGATCCTAAAGAGGGTGGAGGAGATTCAGGCCACTTCTGCGACTATAAAGTAGCCTTGTGCTTCTGACACGAAGGTCATGGATTTGCAATTATACAATCAATTCTGTGGTAGATCCTGCAGGCATGTTTTAAAAAATAAACAACCCCTGAACTTGAAATCATATCTTTCCAAATCTCCACCAACCACCAACTCCTGTAACCTGCCTATCAGGTATTTATATGCTGACACCAAGGAGCAAAACCTCAAGAACGATATATTATCCATAGAACGATTCTGGTCTTCACTGAAAAGTAAGTGACCAACTGCAAACAGAGAAATACTGGAAAGTTGCCTCAGCAAAAATGGTTCTTGCCCTGTGATGGGATACGTCAATTGTGGAATGATCATATTAGGGGTCATTCCGAGTATGGAGGTAGCCATGCCGCTTTTAGCAGCATGACTACCCCCATACCGGGTACCGTGTCCGGGTACCCTGAATGGGGAAATACTGGGCATTTCCGACCTTGAAGGGCCCGATATTTCCCCATTCAGGGAACCTGGACCCGGTACATCCCCATTCCCATTCTAGCCTCCATAGGGCTCAATGGGAATGGGGAGCATGCTAACAATGGGCCCGTTAATGATGGGCCCGTTGTTAGCATGTTGGACCGCTCGCGGGACCCGCGAGCGGATCTCGTAATGAGGCCGTACGGGGTGAACGGGGCCGGCAGCTCTAACGGCCCCGTTAACCCCATACCGCCAGGGTTGTAATGACCCCCATTATCTCATATTTTGCCTTTATCTAGGAGGTGGCAACACTTTTTTACAATATAAGTCTTCAGAAACTCATTTTGAAGTTAAACTGGGCATACCCGCTCACATAGAACTCAACAGATTTCATTCATATCACACATCCACTGAAACACAATACTCTTTGTTTTTTTTAGCTGAATAAGTATATTCTTCTGTTGTTGGGTGTGTTCAAATCACAAAAAGTAGGTACCTAAATCACAGTTATCGCCATACCTATGTTTCCGAACTATCCGTGACAGGAGAACACATGACTCATCTGTCTCTAAAAACATGTATATTTACGCAACATGTACACATTTTGTTGAAAATGATAACACTGAATAAACTGTAAAGTTGCAGAGCATGGTTTGTTCCGAGTGAGATTGTACACTCCGGTATCGTCCACATGTTCATTGAAGCAATTGGAGTGTAGCCTAAGTCAGGAGCAACCACACTGTTCATGCCCCCCACCACACTCTCTCAGGCCAAATGTCTTAAGCTAAGCCATTAAAGTGTTATGGGTATTTACTGATGCAATTAACATCCTATTACGTTAAAACCATATATAGGAACACATCCCAAAACCTGCTAAATATCTTCCCAGTTCCTTGTTGCTCTGCTAGGGGTGACTTTCTTTATATTTACAAAGCATCTGCATCCCAATAAACTAGAGAGGAACCCACAACTTCAAATGAATTCTATAGAGCCTGCTCTTGTTTGGATTTTGGAGACTCCCCTTACAGGCTGAAGACAAAGAGCCCCCCATTACATTGGGGCTAGTTTGGTTAGTAGATTTCAGCTGTTTGAGTGTCTGCCTCCTGGGTTAACCCACGCCTCTCCTAGAGGGATCGGGTGAAGTCAATCTCATGTGACACGAGGGCCTGCTATTAAGGTGATGTGCTATACGGAACATTTGTGAGAAGATTGCTGTCAGAATAGGAACATAGTGATCCCTAAACATCATATTCTGAGGTTCTTTAATTGTTAGGTTTATAGAAAGGAAAACAAGGGCATTGTTGTGGAACATTTAACTGGGGTAGTTTCCAAGAATGATCAGCCTGATATATCTTCCTGTGACCAAAACACCCTCCTTTGTCTGGAAGGTGTGAAACTTAGATACTACAGCCCTTATTTAATTGTCTTGGCCCCCTTGGCACCACTGACTCTCTTTAGCTCTTTGGAGGGATTCATTGACTTGAAAAATACAGCTCCAAAATCAATCTTGTATGTACGGTGCATTGCTACTACCTTCTGCTTTTTCTACCAGTAGTTGTTTTCTCAGGTTATCCCACCTCTCACATGTTTCTTGTCACCTCTTTGAGCATTGCTAGCTTCCCTGTCATTCCCAATTGATGGTCTGCTTACGGACTTCACCACCTAACTCTTCTGTCTTTCCTTCTATTGGACTCTCTAGTACTGTGCCCATGTCTATCCTCACATCCAACAGTGTTATAGTGAAATACTATTGAATGCACCATTGTCGCTCTGTTTTACACTTTAGACAATGGGAATGGCCACATTTAGTTTGCCGCCAAATCACCAGAGTTTGCCAACATCAAGCTGGTTGAATTTTTCCACCAGGAGGCTTGATGATAGAGGACAGAAAAATAAATAAATGTTAAAAGGATGCCTGTTCAATATGTTGCTTTTTGTTAGGGTCAAATTTGTCGAAATGTGTCTCCTTTAATAATGAATTAATAACATAAATATAATGAACAATCGTATGGGGAATACATTGAGAGAGGGGAGGATTCCATTTCCGGATGGATTGTGTTTATCCCATATGAACTGCCGCAATCAGACTGCCCCGCCCCTGTGATATTGTGCCCCTATTTGCCCTTTCAATTGGCTTTTATTAGGTTGTTCACCTACACCCGTTGGATAAAGACGATGCTTGTCCTGACGCCTATTAAAGGATGCATGCACAGAGATTGGGGCCTGCAGGATCCATGCCCTGAGGGGTTACCGTAGCATGGTCACAGGCCTGAGTCCAGTGGAAAATAAACCAGTCTGAGAAGGACTATAAAATTAACTGTTGTGAGATAACGGAAGTCATCACAGGGGTGAAGGACTTGCGCCCTTCGGTTGATGAGGCAAGACAGGAAGACATTTTGTGAGTCGACTCCCCACCCTGTGTCGGCTCATGCTTAATCGCACGTACGTCGGTATATATGGCACTTCCATTCATGAACATTGTGTCTGGCCTAGTACCTTAAATTCATGGGCCCAGTGTGTGGGGGAGGCGGGTTAAATGTCCCAGAGGTTTTCTTAAATGTCCTTGACCAGGTGACCAGAGGTCTATTAAGATAGCAGGAGTGACTGGCGTTCAAGCCAGTTAGAATGGTTTTGTTATCGACAGGATGCTGCTTTTCCTTGACTTATTAATACATTACATCTGTTTGTGTTTGCTATCAACCAACATTGAAGTATGAGCCTGGTATCTGTGACAAGCACAACACCTACTGGTCCCCACAGATTTCTGTTGGTGATGCGACCTCATGTGTTAGATCAGAGGGGGCACCAGGTAATATAGCCATAGTAGAGCTTTCCAGGCATGTTTGAAGAAACTAATCCTTAAAAGGTCATCACTGTGCTGGCCACTTAAATATAATGCGGACTGTAATCTATCGTATTACAGATGACACTGAATGAATCACTGTTGTATTTTCAAAATGATCAACAATTCAAGAATGAGACATAAAGATTGGTAACAGTACAGTACATCCCAGCTAATACCCTTCATGGAATGACGGATACACCATTTCTGCATGCAGCAATAATGAAAATTCTGGAAATATTTAACCAGACAAGAGTTAAGTGGGTGACTTTTCCATGTTAATGCAACACTAAAAGTAGGCATGGCAACGCCTTACCAGGAAATTTCGAGCTAAACGCAATCATGCACTTTAAATTAATTTAGTACACAATATAGTACACAATATTGTAATTTGTCAAAGATGGAATGCTTGAAACATAGCACAGCGAGGACTTGTGATATGTGCATCGCAGAAAACACCCATACAAGATGAAATAATGCTGTCATGCTAATATGTGTCATTTTTCTTAATTAGCCACGCCTTTCATTATAGTTGCGCTGAGGTTCGCAATTAAAAGTCACATTAATACAGTGTGTGCAAGGCTTGCACTGGCAGTACCTCTGCCAAGGTCCCTGACCACAGGGATGGCCTCTATCATATTTAAGCTGCAAGCATTACTTCTTTGTCGGTGAACTCCATATGTATTTCTTCACAAGACAGGCCCAGAATATCTTCAACCGAAACTCAATGTTAGCAACCCAATAGAAACCTGCAATAAGGCACCACAGTCCTCCTTGTGATCCCTTCCTTCACATCGATAGGAATAGGGGACCCTCCTTCTCCATCCAAACTCCCTCAATCTGGAACACAATTCCCCTTAGCATTCAATGCATAGAGAATCACCTTGACTTCCGGAAGGCCCTCAAAGTCTTCCATGAAACAGGAAATGTCTTTATCCCTATGATATTATTAAAAAGGATATAAAGCACCAAGCCCCAAACTTGAGGAGCTATTTTCATAATTTTATTTCAAAGTCTGTTCAAATTAGAGTAAGATGAACGGATCGCAGATAGCGGCTGAAAAGAAATCTCCAAATCCCATTAGCCATCATAAGCAAATTCAAGACACTCACAGGTGGTCTCTATTTAGCTTTGTAAAATGATTTTTCCAGATTTGCTCTGATATAGGATTTGTAAATGCTTCCATATATTGGGCTGTTAGGCAGAAACCTGTGCAGTTCCTTTAGGGACCACTGCAAAAGATTTAGGACTACAGGTGGTTGGCAGTAAACCCAATTGGTAGCAGTCTGTACCACCCAGATTTACCTGGTAGCTGTGGCTGAGCAGTCAGACTTCTCTCAAGATGAGGTAGGCAGTATATAGAGTATACACAATAGGTACAGAGATACAATAGCACAAGCAAACACTGACCAGAGCTTTGGTGTAAAAGTATATAATTATTTATTCAAAGACACACTTGTAAATTACACTAGCACACAAAGAGGTAAGTAATTCCAACACACAGTCACTATATTATATATACAACCCTAATTACTTATTAGACAAGTCTTAATGAGAAACACTTATTTTCAGACAGAGGTGAGCGCTTAACATAAGATGGCACTCTAATAAGTTATGGAAAAAGGGAGGGAAAAGGCAAAGTTATGAAAGCACACGAATTCCAATACTTTTCAAAGAACCACAGTGAGGCAGGTTAGGCAAAGTCTACTGGAGAGCAAGGAAGTTCAAATGCCAGGCCGACTCTTAGAGATAGCAAGCGAAATGTGTCCAGGATCACACAGTGGGGTTATGCCCAAAAAGTCTTTGTAGATAGTTCGGAAAATATTGAGATCAAGTCAGGAAAAGTTAGTTAACAGGCCCCAGGCTAACCCAGGTTAGAAAGTCGGGGATTTACTGTCACCCCGAACGATCTGTCGCAAGGGAAGCTAGGCGGGACACAGTACCTGAAATGAGAAGAACGCTCCAGCGGGGGCAGTTGTTCCTGGCAGCGGGTGCAAGTCGGTGTTTTGTCCAGAGGAAGAGGAGGTCTCGACGTGGAGGAAAGCTGAAGGTCGTTGCACTGCCAGGGAAGAAACCAGCCGCGGAGTTGCCCGGTTACAAGGTACTACCCTTTTCTTCGCGGTAGTGGTAAACCGTGGTATTCCGGTTGCCGGGGTGCTTGGCACGGGCAAGGCGGCCACGAGATGGTCCAGGAAGGCGAAAAGATGGGCAAACTGGTTATCCCCACCAGTCAAAGGAAAAAGACTCCCCGGACTGTAGATCTCCTCTGTTGTCGGGAAAAGTGGTGAGACGGTTCAGCAGGGCTCCACCGGTGGTGTCGTCGTTGCAGGTCGGCTCGGCTTCTCCCTCCTCGGATTCTTTAGGTCCTGTGGCGACCTCTGAAGTTACAGTCTCCAAAGCCCTGCTTTTATGCAGAAAACCCCCATTAATTCAGCCTCGCTGTCACTCAAACATGCTAAGTGGTGAGCCAATCACACAAGAGTGCGACTTGAGTTGCCTAGGCAACTCAGTCCAGGGTGCCTAAACCCCCTCCCACACCTCCTGTGGTACCCAGACAGAGTGGCACCACTTTTGGAGGCTTCTGTGGAGAAGCCAGCCAAAAAGTGGAACCAAGGGCTCGACTTGGGCTGGAGTCACAGAAGCGAACACAAACGCCATTTTGGAACCAAGTTTCGGCAAAAAATACCAACCGGTGAATTTATATTAATTTAATAAACCGGCGGTATGTTCGAGGCTATATTAAAAAGTGGTAGCCTCGAACAATGGGAAAATCCCATAGGAATATATTTGCGGTTGAATATAAAAAGTAGTATCCACTGCCACGAGCCAAAACTCGGTCGGGGGGGACTGGACAGTACCCCCTCGAACAACAGACCCCGGGGCAATCGAATTGCCCCGACCAGTATGTCCACAATATGATGGTTTGTACTGGTTCTGTTCACAATTTAAGACTAGTAAAGCCAATGGTGACTTTACATGCCCTGGGAGACAGTAGTCAGTCCCAGGGTATGGAGTCTATGTTTGGGGGTCGCTACGACACCCCTGGGTTACTGCACGGAGGGTGCTAAGTAACCCACATACCAAAAAACACATGAAGCCCTATGGGGTAAAGGACCCCATAGCCCAGAAAACACATACAAAGTCAAAGGAACACCTCAAATCATGTCTAAGAGTGGGAGAAAAAGAGTCTCACTCTTAGCAGGAGAAAAAAATAAACCCCAACAATCCAGCAAAGCTGCTGGGGACTCACTAGGTTTGGGAAATTAGCCTTTACAGAGAATTCCCCCTAACATGGGCTCCTTTTCTTTTCACTAAATTCCACACATTTTTCAATCATGTTGATAAATGACCCTAAACATCACCTCCCCATCCTTTTGCATCATTATGTATTTATGTGCTTTAACCCAATTTCTGTAACATTGTTTCTCTTGTTTTATCCTAATGCTTTTTACAGAGGGTTCCTGATTCCCCACACATACTTTTCTAATAGCCTTTCTCATTTGTTTATTCCATCAAACATATGTGTTAATTGTGAATGGTTTGAAAAAGAGATCTTACCGCCTGCGTCCATTACCCTCTGAGTCAGAAATGCAGAGAAATGGTTAAAGGACAGTACCCTTAACTTGCAACTTAGTGGAATACCAGAAATCCTCAATAGTCATATTAAACTTCAATATGTGTCCCATATTCCAGGATACCCTATTCATTTTTTTGATTTACACCCAGGTTCATGCAGGCAGATGATTCTGGGAGCTTGATATTCACATTCAATTTGGCAATCAAAATAGAATGATCACTTGCCTAAGTATTAATAACTTCAAAATGAGTGCAAGTATGTACAATATTTCTGAAAAAGCTACATAATCGATCCAAGATACTAGATCCTCCCTGTGGCAAGTTGGCCTACTAGTGATATCCACAGATGCTTAACCATTAGCAATGTTAAAACCCCAACTAGCGCAGAATTCTTTCCGAATTCTACCATGATCCTTCTGCCTTTTAGCATAGCTTGATTCACAATTTCTATCCACCATTACATAACTTCACCACTCAGGTCCCTCAATTTAAAAGCCTCTAGAATATCCTGAAGCATCACAATGAAAGTAATTAAATCGGAGTGCAAGGGATGCCAATAGATGTTTACAAGGAGATTCCCCTTCACTACACAATTATTTATTAACTCTATTTTTACTGCCAATGCACCCCTTAACTCTGATGAAACAAGGTTCCCAAAAAATCTCCAGACTATGTTTCATCTCTATACAAAGGCTCCCCGAAAGCCTACCTCCATTCAAGCTAATAGCAGGTTGCTAGAAAGTAAAAAACCCATCTCAGATCATAGAATCTACTGCACATGTTTCCTGGAGAGGGACGATGGTATAATCTCTCAAGGATTCACAGATCTTAACAATATCTTAAAATCCTGAGTTAATTTGCCATAGCCCCCAACATTCCAAGAGGCAATTGAAACATTATAGAACTCTGACTCTGGGATCAATTGGGTATCCAAAATCATGCCAGGCCCACTACTACCTTCTTATTAGGCAGGGTATCCGTGAGCCAGTCCCAATTTTCCTGCATTTTTTATGGACAGCCACCTGTGAATCAAGAAAACACACCTTTCCACTGTCATTACTTACAAATCGACTAATGGTTAGATTTTCTACTAAAGTCAACTCCCCCTTCTTTCATATATGTCCCATAATTGATGCTTTTTCCCCTCCTTGTCCCCCCAAAGGCCTCCTCAAAGGATCTGAGGTCAAAACTGAATGCTTGGAATGACTCCACCTATTCAATCAACATTGAATAAACCACGCACAATTGAACTTTTATCATCACAATTTCATTTCTATACTCATCAAAGAACAGTGGCCTTTCCAGGGATATAGCCAGGGGCCAATGGTCTTGATAAGGCTTTTCTTCTCATAATGCTTGAGGAACAATGGTAAAATATGTAAAAACAAATACTTTTAGATCTGTACGCCCGAAAATCAGTAGCAAACTACAACAAATCACTCTTACATATCCACCCTTCTACCTGGCTGATTGGCTTCCAAAATGTGTGCTTTTATGGTGATGGTGTGAGGGGTCAGAAATGCGAGACAGATAGGTAGGTAGCCTTTTCTCACAAGTAACCATTTTATTAAACAATAAGGGTAAGACAGCCTATCTTTCCCTAACCTAACAGGGATTTTCCTACCTGTCAAACTAAGGCTAAGGATCAAGTCAGGATATTTCAAATCAAAGTCCAAAATCAAGAACGTTATTTTCAGTAGCCAAGCTCTACTCCAAATACAAAAATAATCTGGAGAGCCAACGCTATAAGAGGGACCAGATGTTCGATCAGTGGGATTAACCCGTAATATTGGCAGCAAACGACAATAGAATGAATAATGCACGCATTGGAAGTAATACAAACGTTTGTGCTAAGTAATGTCCTGATTTGAAAAAGGCAACTAGAATCCCGTAACACGTGTCATCAGAGGGCCAAAAATGAACAATTTTGAAACCAAGCTCAAATTGTGGCGCAGCTTATTAGTGAGGACCTAACGTGTTACTCATCGGAGGTGGGGTGTTGACCTCCATGTTCCTCACACAAGCGACACGATCCTCAAGGTAAAATAAGAAAACCGGTTGCCTAGCATAACAAGTTGCTTGTTGCAACCCCTACTCAAACCCAAATACAAAAGTACTTTGCTTGGCAATTGGATTGTCTTAGTTCCAAACAACAAGATTTCTCACTCTTCAAGACAATTGTTAAAGTTTCCTCCAACAAGATTTCTCACTCTTCAAGACAATTGTTAAAGTTTCCTCCAACTTCTGTTTAACAAACAAAAAAGACTTTGGGCCTCAACATGAGTTGGGCGGTATCCAGACTGGGATACAGCCCAACTGTATTTGCGTTACTGCCTACCCATCCGATGCTATTAGCACTGGATTAAGGGTTGGCCGGTAATGGGTATTCCCCATTCCCCATTGGGTCATTTGACCCAATGGGGAATTTCCGGCACAATCACCGCTGGTGGTATTACCGCAGGTAATTCCACCAAAAATGACATTTTTCCAGCACATTTACTCGGAGCTTAGAGCTGGGGGTAAAGGCTGCCAACTCATGTTTGGGCGGATCCTTAAATGCTGCAGTAATATAGTTACTGCCACATTTAAGGGCTACCGCCCAACTCGTGATGAGGCCTTTGTCTTCACACACCAAGTCAGTATCCAATGTAGTTATTTGCTTGGAGGACCAGTCCCTTTTCCCCAAATCACATTTGCTCTTCATAAGAAACACAGTTTTGTCAGGATGGTTTTACAACAGTTCATCATAACACATTAGTGGATTGCCACTTTCTTTCCACCACAAACTTCTGCCACACTGCAATACTTCAACCTGTCTTCTTCCTGGTTCACTCGCCTGTCAGAACTAACCACTATTTGGCCCTTTCCTGGTATACCTGCCTGCCAGGATAAAACTCTTACTACTACTACTAGTACTCTGTGGTGAGGTTTGCTTCAAACTTTCCACACTTAAATCCTCAATGGGGAAAGTAAATCAAAATCTGCTTCTTGGATAAGTCTTTTGGCTTTCAAAAACAACAAGGGGGTTTATAACTTCTTCCATAAGGATACAATACACATAGACAATGGGCCTCATTACGACCCTGCCGGTCCGGAAACAACAGTGGCAGTAAATCCACCGCCACCATTGTTTCCGGACTGACTGATTCCGAGTTCTGCAGGCGGGAGGTGTCACTCCCACCAGGTCAGACCTGGCGGGAGTAATGCCCCCCGCCTTCAGGCCGAAATGGAAACACTGGCTCCGTCATAGACGGAACCAGTGTTTCCATTGTCCTCATCCCCATGGAGTCCAATGGGACTCCATGGGGATTTATGGAATTCTGCCTCCGGAATCACCGGGTCACCGGGTTTGTAATGCCCCAGTGATTCCGGCAATCATGGAGGCGGAATGGTATTACGGGTCCGGCAGCAGCCTGCTGGTTTTATCGGCACAGCTACCTCCGGACTCAAAATGAGGCCCAATGTCTCTACGATTCATTTGCCACAGGCAATGCAGGTTACATTTCTCTCCCCCTTGATGATGTCTATAAGGAGGGCTTTTATCCTGCAATCTTGAATTTCCTTTTATACCACCAATTAGCTGCTGGTAAGGTAGTCTACAATGTCTCCTTTCTGGGTATTCCTCATTAGGACAGTTGTATCCCCTTTCATTTATGATTGCCTTTCCTTGGCTTAGTAAATGCTGGTTACAATCTTCTTTAACAAGTAATCTTCCTCTATGTACATTACATTAACTTTTTTTGAATATTGTTTCCTTTTTACTTTGGTAATGGTGATTACAATATTCTTCACCTTGGTCTCTCTTAACATGAGTGTTGCACCCCAAAATGCTTTGATTCACCAGTTTGGTATTCAAAACCTTGTCCACTTTGAGCTAGCTGTCTAATTCGGAGCGCTGCGGGGTTGGTTACCTAGCGAAGGCCAACTCAACTATCTTTCCTTGCGTCTCCTTTGGACCTGTTGCTTCAGTTTCTTTGTTTGTCGGAATTGTCCTGCACCTGACATCTCCAGTAACACTTCTGCTGCTCACGCCTCCTGAAAACGGAGCTTTCTCTTCGCCTTGAATACTCCTGTGAAAGCCACCCACGGGAGTAGGATGCAGGACGGGGAGAGCTTCTCTCTCCTTCGGGACAGGCAGTTTCAGCACCGCTTCCCGCTGCTCGTCCTCTGCATTTCACAGGATTGCTGACTTCTGCCCCTCTCTCGACACAGAGTCACACTAGCAAAACAGCGGTGGCTTAGCTTTCTACTTCTTCCTGCTGCTTCTGCTGCTCCCACTGCTTCTCTCTAATGGCCCACACCTGAAGGGCCTTTAAATATTTAAAGGACCCAATGAGGTGTGGGTTATTACAACCACTAGACTGCACACTACAGTTTTGCAACTCTGAGACCCTTGTCCTCGTCTCAGTAGTAAGAGAATTATGAGACTTGAAGTCCACAATGTTCTTAGTCATTTTAAGATTATTTAATTCTCTCTGTTTTAATGATTGATAGAATGTAAATTTAGGGGATGCCTTCAAAGGAACAAATAGTTGGTACTTGATTTAATAATTCAAACATACTGTAGAATTATAACTATCAGAGGTAGTTGTATCAACTCCCTGGCCCTTAAATATATTATCCCCATGTTTACCATAAGGGTTTTTATAGCTGACATTCTGGGTAATTTTGGGAGGGGACGTCTTACTATGAGAAACTTCACCCTCAGAAGATGATGAATACTGTGTCTCTCCTAACAGAGTCCTCCCATCCCTTTCATGGCCTTCTTCTCACACGTGGTCCACTCAGCTAACACCACCCCCAGGGTTAGGATCAGGTGGCAGCAGCCTTCCCCTGGCCACATGGGAGGAGACTTTAGGCTGGGATTCTGTGAGGATTCCGCAGGATTCATCACCTAGGGCTAATCCAAGTCCAAACCCATTTGAATTGAATGTTTACAATATTGACAAAGTTTAAAACCTGGCATCAAAAATGCCTTTTGTTCAGGCACATGAAGGGGATAAGCTAGCATCTGGCCATCAAGTGAGCACCTGCTGTACTGAAACAGCTTTGGCGCGGCTTCAAAGAATTCGCTAATTTGTCGCTCTGTCTTGAAAAGAATTCTACATAATACCAATCTCCAGTGTTGCTGGCAGAGATAACTACATGAAATGCATGGCTCTTTTCCAGAACTTTCTCTTCATTCTGTCAATTCCATCGAGGTCTGTGCCATTATGGGCCTTTCTTCTGTTACTTAACAAACAATGCCTCGTGAGATTGTGTTTTCATTAACACAAGCCATTCACGTGCCTTTTGGTGGACTCAAAATCTAGTATTCAATAAATAAATTCAAGAAAAAGGAGAGAAACAATTTAGTGAATAATCAGAAGACAGTTCCAACATAAAAAACCTGCAGTTATTTGCAGGTAGCAAGCAAATGATGGAAGGTAATGGACAATGCCTTACTTTGTTGCACAGTCAGCTGATAGGAGAGGAGAGTAACAGCTGCTGGTTATGATGTAGTTCTGAGATGAAGAACGGGTGAAAAGGTTATGATTTGTTTTGAGGCTTTCGAGTACAGTACTATTTTATAATTTGAAGCTATTTCTTGGAAAACCTTGTTTTTACGCACGTGTCCCTAAAGGTTTCCTCCTCTACACCGCGCCAAAAATCAATCCTTCACAGACTCCCACTAGAGGTTGTTGGAGTGGGTAGACCAGAGCACTTCCTGGCCAGCTGCTGCTGTGGGTGCCAACCCATGGAACATGACTTGTGGCACTAAGGACAGTAAGGATTGTAGTTTAGAGTGATTGACCGCATCTGGAATAGGATTCTCTTTGACAGACAATATTTAGTTTCATCATTATTCTCGATTTGGGGTTTGTTGTAACTTCAAGGACATGAAATATTGCTGCTGCACCACGTGACACTCGGGGACATGTGCTTTCAAGGCTGAATGAAACTGTTTGTAAGGAGAAAGATATCTGTCATTGAGATTTAGTTTTGCAAATTGAAGGCTTCCTTTGTCACATTTCGGTATAGCATGCTTGCCAACCCTACTGTTTTAGGCGGTAGGATACCACATTTTAAGCAGTCCTACCGCCTACCAATTTAGCGGCAACAAATAACAAATACTGATTTAAAAAAAAAAAAAAACATTTTCTTATTTTTTGTTCTGGATTTAGCAGCCTGTTCAGCCATGGTTGCAGGGTGCGCAAGTACACAGAATCCGAGTAACGTTCTTCAGTGGGGATGTGTCCAAGCTGCTGATTTTATAATGGTGTGTTCTTACTGGCAGCAGTTAGCAGACCAGTGCGCCAGTGCAACCTCAACAGACTGCCAGAGGCGCCCGTGAGATCCGCTCCAGCACTTCTGGATATCAACAGTCACATGGTTCATCGCACCTCAGCTCCCCGGTGCCAGTCTTCTACATGCTGGGGCGAGCCGCTGAATCAATGGCAAGCCACTCCTCCTAATGAGTTCTGGCAGGTGTGAGCTTGCGCCAGGAGCCGGGAGAAACCACACGTTTCAGCCCCGCCCTGCGCGAGTCTCACCGCTTCCACCCGCCTGCAAGTGCAATATGCTATTTCTTCAGCGTAGCTGCACAACGCAGCAACCCTCTCTCCGGCACCTGCTACATACTTGCCAACCCTACCGATTTAGGCGGTGGGATACTGCTTTTTAAGCAGTCCCACCGCCTAGAAATTTAGTGGCAACAAATACCGATTTTTTCAATATTTTTTAAACTAAGATTCCTACAGATTTTTGGTCACAGAATGTTGGCATGTACGTTATAGAAGTGCATGTGAGCCCCGCAATGTATATGGGTTTGTTGCGCTTATCTCCTTTTTGGTCTGAGAGGGCCATTGGATAAACATTATTTGAGTAAAATAGCTGATAATGCTGTCCTTCCTGCTGCAGAAGGGTTTCTAGCTTTGTTCGCGCTTTATTGCAGCATCTGGAGTCTCTCTATTTCCTTTCCTTGTAAGGCTAGTATGTACCTCAACTCTTCCAGTGTTGGGGCTCACACGTCTGCCTGTGAGTTCCTCAATTACTTAAGGGTCCCTGCCCTTTTTTAACCACACCCCGACCATTTCTATGGGAGGCCGTTCAAGTCAAAATTACACCTTTGTGAATGTGACATATTGAAGTGAATACAACATGCAGTGAAATGAGTAAGGCATACACTGAGATGACTATGATACGTATCGAAATGAGTATAACATGTATTGAAATGAGTATGACATGTATTGAAATGAGTATGACATACACTGAAATTCAATGAGTAAGACACACATTGAAATGAATATGACACCTATTGAAGTGAATATGACACACGTTGAAGTGAATATGACATGCAATGGAATGAATATGGCACCCATTGAAATGAATATGACTCACGTTGAAATAAATATGACACCCATTGAAATGAATATGACACGCATTGAAATAAATATGACACACGTTGAAAAAAATATGACACACGTTGAAATAAATATGACACCCATTGAAATGAATATGACACGCATTGAAATAAATATGACACACGTTGAAATAAATATGACTCACGTTGAAATAAATATGACACCCATTGAAATGAATATGACACGCATTGAAATAAATATGACACACGTTGAAATAAATATGACCCACGTTGAAATAAATATAACACCCATTGAAATGAATATAAAACGTGTTGAAGTGAATAGGACACTCATTGAAATGAATATAACACGCATTGAAATAAATATGACCCACGTTGAAATAGATATGACACACGTTGAAATAAATATGATACCCATTGAAATGAATATGACACACATTGAAATAAATATGACACCCATTGAAATGAATATGACACATGTTGAAGTGAATAGGACATGCAATGGAATGAATATGACACCCATTGAAATAAATATGACTCACGTTGAAATAAATATGACACACATTGAAATAAACATAACACCCATTGAAATGAATATGAAACAGGTTGAAGTGAATATAACATTCATTGGAATGAATATGACACCCATTGAAATGAATATGAAACAAAATTGAAGTAAATATAACATGTATTGGCATGAATAAGATACACATTGAAATGAATAGGACATGCATTGAGATAATTATGACATCCATTGAAATGAAAATGACACACTTTGAAGTGAATAGAACATGCAATGGAATGAATATGACACCCATTGAAATGAATATGACACACGTTGAAGTGAATATAACATGCATTTGAATGAATATACCATGCATTGGAATGAATAAGACATGCGTTAAAATGAATAGGACATGCATTGAAATAAATATGACACCCATTGAGATGAATATGACGCATGTTGAAGTGAATAGGACATGCAATGGAATGAATGTGACACCCATGGAAATGAATATAACACACGTTGAAGTGAATAGGACATGTAATGGAATGAACATAAGACCCATTGAAATGAATATGAAACAGGTTGAAGTGAATATAACATTCATTGGAATAAATATGACACCCATTGAAAGGAATATGACACACATTGAAGCGAATATAACATGTATTGGCATGAATAAGACACACATTGAAGTGAATAGGACATGCAATGGAATGAATGTGACACCCATTGAAATGAATATGACACACTCTGAAGTGAATAGAACATGCAATGGAATGAATATGACACCCATTGAAATGAATATTGCACACATTGAAGTGAATGTAATATGTATTAAAATTAATTTAACATCCATTTGAATGAATAAGTCATTACCTCCATGTCCCCATTCCTCTTCCCAGTACTTACCTTTGAGTACGTTCCGTGCTCACTGGAACTCTTTTCTTTTCAAGTTGCCCCCCTCCAATTGGAAGGAGTTATCAGGTGTTCTAGGGCTTTGGTGGTCTTCAGGTCTTCGATCTAGTGGAATGATGTTATGGTTCGGAAAGACAACACCTTGGCTCTTGCTTCCATCAACCATCAGGGGGCTACGGGGTCCCGCTCCCTGGAGGATCTGGCTTTGTCCATTTGGACCTGGGGCACGGCACACCTGGTCTCCTTGAGAGCGGTCCATATCCGGGGTGTAGACAATGTGACTGTGGACCGGCTCAGCAGGGTGTTTCCGGTCTCAGCGAAGATGTCTCTTTGTCCCAAGGTTTTTTAGGATGTGTGTCGGTGGTTCAGCATCCCTGGATGGACCTCTTTGCCTCCCCCTGCAACTCTCAACTTTCCTGGTTTTGCTTGAGGACTCTGCCCCCCAGGTGTTTGTGGGGGAGTGGACGCTCTTCCCTTGACTTGGCCCCTCAGAGCTTCTTTATGCCTTTCCTCCAAATCCCCTGATTCTGCAGGTCATCAGCACAATCAGATCATCTCCACGTGTGTTTATCCTGGTGGTCCCTTACTGGCCTCCGAGGGGGTGGTTCCCGGGCCTTCAGGAGATGCAGTTAGCTTCTCCGTGGGTGTTGCTCAGGTGGCCATCTGCATTGCGGGTGGTCAATGACCCCCTTCTCCTCTCTCATCCGTTGTGGGTTCTGGAAACAGAGAGGAGGGATCTCTTGGCATTAGGCCTTTCAGCTGCAGTGGCTGGGATGGTCCAGAGGGCGCGTCAGTCCTCTACACTTAAGTTCTGACCGTCATTGGGCTAATTTTCTGCCTTGGTGTCACCTGAAGTGTGTCCTGGCACTGGAGTGTGGCATCCAAGACATTTTGCAATTTCTTCATGAAGGGGGGGAAAAGGGGTTGGTGGTCTCTACTTTCTGTTCTCAGGGGTCTGCCATTCGGGCTTTCCAGGTTTCTTGGTCCTCTCCGGTAGGGGGCGAGGCTCTGGTCTCAACGCTCTTGAAAGGGGCAGTACAGAGTACAGGTACACATCCTTTGGGCCCAGTTGGGGTTCCCCATGGGACCTTCCTTTGGTCATGTACATATTGCAGAAGCCTCCATTTTAGCCCCAGGAGGAGGTGGAGATGAAATAGTTGTTGCTGAAGACTACCTTCCTGATTGCCATTACTTTGGCTCAGCATTTGGGGGAAATCAGGGCCCTCTTGCGTAGGCCACTGTTTCTAGTGGTCGAGGAGGAGGCTTTGGTGCTGGGCTGTGACCCCTCGTTTGTTCCCAAGGTTGCCGCTTGGTTCCATCGGTCTCAGGAAGTGGTTATCTCAGCTTTCTTTCTTGCTCCGTCCTCTCCTAGGCGGGAGGCTTGGCATTGTCTGGATGCCAAGAAGGCGGTCTTACATTATCTGTCCCAGAGAGAGTCCTTTTGTCTCACTGATCAGGGGGCAGGGGACTGTGGTTGCCAGGCATCCATTCCAACGATTAGCCGGTGGACTAATCTTTGATTCTATGAGTCTGTGGGCCTCTGTACTGCAGCTTGGGTCCAGGGTCGGTCCACAAGAGGGGTGACCGTCTCCTGGGCAGGCCTGCGGGGGCTACCTTTGTTGGATATTTGCCGTACTGCCACATTAGCTACACCTAATAGATTCATTCTGCATTACCAACTCAACATGGAGGGGCTCCAGTCTACGTCCTTTGGTGTGAGTGTCTGGAGGCTGTGTCTGGTTGAGGTGGTGATAGGAGTCATGGTCAGCATGCCTTTGGCTTTTTGCTGTATCTTGAATAAATTGGTGTTGGGTGGGTTTCGCATTACCGTTGGTGTCTGTGTCTTTTGTGGTGGGCATGGGCGTCCTCTCTGTTTCTGCTTTAGTACAACTCAAAGCTAAGTACCTGGACGAGAAAGAGGGACGTGGAGGTAAAACTCAGATTAGTTACTGGTAATCTTGAATATTCCCCCTCCTCCTCCTCCTCTGTCACACCCACCCAGGACCTTTGCTCGGCCCTGGCTGCACACGTCACTGAAAAAACCCAAGACATCCTTTTCTCTCTCACTTCCACACCACATCATACACCAACACTTCTGGAGCCTCCCTTTGCCACTCTACCACTTCTCCTCTCTTCTCTCAATCCCATTACACCTGATGAGGTTGCCAGACAAGTCCGATCTATGAAGGCCTCATCCAAACAGGTGGACCCCTGCCCCTCCAAAACCATTAAGTACAACATTGACTCTCTTTCTCCAGCCTTGGCTGATCACTGCAATCTCTCTTTTGCCACTAGAGTTTTCCCATCTTCTCTTAAGCACTCCATTGTGCACCCTCTGCTTAAGAAACCCTCGGCCGACCCCTCCATTCCAGCAAACTACCGCCCTATCTCTATCACCCCCTTCCTGGACAAACTCTTAGAGAAGCTGGCTATCTCTCAGCTCACCCTCAACACTGAATCTGTTGGTTACCTCCACGACCATCAGTCTGGCTAGAGAGCATCCAGAGGAACGGAAAAAAGTTTTTCTCAATACCTGTGAAGACCTGCTCTTAAATCTCGACACTCACACCCCTCTGTCCTCATTCCTCTTGACCTCTTCTCTGCCTTTGACATGGTAAACCACAACATCCTGATTGCACGTCTCTGTGACACCCTGGGAATCACAGGTCAGGCTCTGGGGTGGGTAACCTCATTCTTTTCCGGCCGTCCATCCCAGGTGGAACTTGGGTCTTTTCTTTCTACTCTCACTCTTTCAACCTGTGGTGTTTCCCAGGGTTCTAACTTAGCCCCCTGGTTCTTCAAGGTCTACATAGCTGCGCTGGCATGTGTGATTGTCACTTTCATCTCTAACTTCCAGTGTTACGCTGATGACATGCAACTCTCCTTCAGGCTACCCTGAGCAACCTCTTATACCTTTCTTATATCTGACTGTCTGTCCGCAATTCAGCCATGGTGTGCTGCAAACTACCTCTGCCTCAGTGCCAGTAAGACTGCAAACTTTCATATCAGGACTCCTGCTCCCACGTTCCCACTCTCTTTCTAGTCAGCCTCCATTGGCTCTGCACCTGCACCCAGCTGTGAGGCAAAAGACCTTGGGGTCATCTTCGACTGCACTCTCTCCTTATTCACTCACATTTTGGACATCTCTAAAAAGTCCAACTACCAGCTGCACCTCCTCAGTGATACTTTTCCTTTTCTCACCTTCCCCCAGTGACTCACTGTCTCCATAGCCCTGGTTCTCTCAAGGCTTGACTACTGCAATAGCCTCTTTCTCAACCTCCCTGCCTCTGCTCTGCGCCCTCTGCAACTCATCCAGAACATAAACGCAAGACTTATCCTTGGCCTGAAGCCCACAGACCGCATCTCTCCAGCGCTGAAATTCCTCCACTGGCTCCCTGTGTCTGCAAGGATCAAGTTCAAGACCCTCTGTATTGTCCACAAGGCTTTCTGGGGCATGGGACCTACCTATCTGCTACAACGCCTACCTAATTACTGTCCTTCCCGAGCCCTCCGCTCATCTACCTCCAACCTTCTGCGAGTGAGCCTGTTCTCCAAGCAGTGATTTGGAGGGAGATCTTTGACCTCAGCAGCGGACTCACTATGGAATAGCCTCCCTGCTGCCCTCCGTCTTGAGCCTGATCTCCTTAAGTTCCGGAAACTCCTTAAGACATTCCTCTTCTCCTCTTCCTTCTCTATCCCTCTACCCTGCTAACCACTTTCTCCGCTCTATCCCTCTCTCCCTCCTTTTCCGCACAGTTTGATGACTGGCCGCCAGGTGTACCTCAGAGTCTCACAGGTCCCGGGCAACCGCGCCAGTCCTCTCGCACTTGCCTCTGGGCCTTACACTTGCCTCATCGTTACTGCACTTGGTCAATGACCCATGAGAGTGCCATCTCTCAGCACTTACCTCAGCTTCTTACTGACTGGGTGCACTTGGACTCCCCCTGCCCCCTGCACTTGTCCTCCCCCACCCACCTCCCCTCTCCTGTACTGTCTTGCACTTGCATGATCTGAACGTACCATGCCTTGAAAATTCGTCTATCTTCCCTTGCCCCCTCCTTGCATGGTGGCGCCTCAATGCACTTGGAAAAACTGCAGAATCGTTGTCAGACCTATTTGCTGTCATCTACACTGTTAATTGTATTATATGCACTTACTCTGCCTGTGCAGATTTGTATCGTTCAGAAATTCAACGCCTCAATGCCTCTGAATGACTGTTGCTTTTTCCCCTTGTCCCCTCCATCCTTGAGAGTCAATGTTGTACTTAATAGTTTTGGAGGGGCAGGGGTCCACCTGTTTGGATGAGGCTTTCATAGATCGGACTTGTCTGGCGACCTCATCAGGTGTAACGGGATTGAGAGAAGAGAGGAGAAGTGGTAGAGTGGCAAAGGGAGGCTCCAGAAGTGTTGGTGTATGATGTGGTGTGGAAGTGAGAGAGAAAAGGATGTCTTGCGTTTTTTCAGTGAAGTGTGCAGCCAGTGCCGAGCAAAGGTCCTGCGTGGGTGTGACAGAGGAGGAGGAGGAGGGGGAATATTCAAGATTACCAGTAAGTAATCTGAGTATTACCTCCACAACCCTCTTTCTCGTCCAGGTACTTACCTTTGAGTTGTACCAAAGCAGAAACAGGAAGGACGCCCATGCTCACCACAAAAGACACAGACACCAACGGTAATGCGAAACCCACCCAACACCAATTTATTCAAGATACAGCAAAAAGCCAAAGGCATGCTGACCATGACTCCTATCACCACCTCAACCAGACACAGCCTCCAGACACCCACACCAAAGGACGTAGACTGGAGCCCTTCCATGTTGAGTTGGTAATGCAGCTCGGCAAATATCCAACAAAGGTAGCCCCCGCAGGCCTGCCCAGGAGACGGTCACCCCTCTTGTGGACCGACCCTTGACCCAAGCTGCAGTACAGAGGCCCACAGACTCATAGAATCAAAGATTAGTCCACCGGCTAATCGTTGAATGGAAGCCTGGCAACCACAGTCCCCTGCCCCCTGATCAGTGAGACAAAAGGACTCTCTCTGGGACAGATAATGTAAGACCGCCTGCTTGGCATCCAGACAATGCCAAGCCTCCCCCCTAGGAGAGGACGGAGCAAGAAAGAAAGCTGAGATAACCACTTCCTGAGACCGATGGAACCAAGAGGCAACCTTGGGCACAAACGAGGGGTCACAGCCCAGCACCAAACCCTCCTTCTCAACCACTAGAAACAGTGGCCTACGCAAGAGGGCCCTGATTTCCCCCAAATGCTGAGCCAAAGTAATGGCATTCAGGAAGGTAGTCTTCAGCAACAACTATTTCATCTCCACCTCCTCCTGAGGCTAAAATGGAGGCTTCGAGGGGATTGGGTCCTCCGACGTATTCCATATCTATGACATGTAATCACCACAGCTGTGCTGCTTCGGAAACTTTTTTCGGCGTCTGCGTCCTGCGTCGATGACGTCGATACGCCGTCGTCGAGGGCCTCCTCCGACATCCGACGTCATCCGATGTGATAAGTAGGACACACGACGCCCGTAGCCTCAGTTCCGTTTCTTCCGCGAACGTGTTGCTTCGTGAATCTTGGTTAACGCCTTGACTCTTTGGAGTTCTGTTCTTCTCGGTTCTTCGAACCTGTTCGTTTTGTGAAAATCCACCGTGTGAAGATGTCTTCTACTTTGTCTTCGACCCCGCGTCCGGGTTTCAAGAAGTGCGGGGAGTGTGGGTCCAAGATGTCGGCGACGGACTTGCACGACGCCTGCCTCTGGTGCCTCGGGGAGGCCCACGACACGGATGACTATATCGACTGCCAGTCGCTCACGTCCAAAGCCTTACGCGAACGTAAGAAGAAGTTGTCGGTAGGTCGGGTGTCCAAGCCCAGGAAGTCGAAGTCTGCGGGGCTTTCGACGGATGATTCGAGGGGTGACTCTCCGCGTCATCGTCGGAAGTCTCGTGGGTCTCCTTCTAGGAGTCGGTCTCGCCACTCCTCAGCCTCTTCGAGGCATTCTCGGAAGCGCCGACACCGGTCGTCTTCCAGGTCCTCTTCGGAGGACTCTGCCCGGCACGTCGCTTACCCCACCAGCCGTGCGACTCCGGAGGAATGGGCTTCCTTCGGGAAGAAAATGCTGGTGATTCTTGAGTCGCAGGGTACTAAGCAGTCCGCGCCCCCGAGTGGGGTCGGTCGTGAGAGGTCGAGAGACACCGCTCGCAAGAGTGGTCGGCACGAGTCACGGGAGAGGTCCCGTTCGGACAAGGAGACTCGTTCTCGACGTACCCGTTCCAGGTCCCGATCCTCGACGCGTTCGAGACCGCATGCACCTGTGAGGTCTTCGAGGAAGACATCGACGTCTGAGGCGTCGAGGGCGTCGACAGGCTTTCTCGAGGCTCCGGCTCCGAGGAAGTCGTCGAAGCCGTCGACGCTCAGGTCGTCGAGGGACACGCTCGGGGCTCCTGCTTCGAGGGCTGTGTCGACGCCGCTGATGCTGGAGGCGCTGCATCTGACGTCGACGCCGATTTCCTCGACGCCGATCCTCTCGGCGCCGATGCCGGTTCTCTCGACGCCGGCGCCGATTCGCTCAACGCCATCGACGCCTTTCGTGTCGGAGGTACCCCGTGGAACGGGAGAACCCCCTAGGAAGGCTCTGGTTAAGAGCAAGCACTCTCGGGTGCCTTCTTTTCGCCACCTGGACTATATTTCAGAAGCGGATGAGGATTCTGATGGCCTGGTTCCTAGTCAGGTTCGAATGAAATTGTCTCGGGCCAAAGTCAGTTTGACGATTTGAGACAGTCACTGCATGATGCCAGTGGACTGGACACCTCTCCGGAGGTGGAGTTTTGTAGGCCTGAGCCTGGCTCTCATGCCGATTCCTCGCACCGGCACCTTATGGCTAGGGTTTCTGAGTACTTGGGATGGTCTGCTCCCCCAGGGGAGTTTGTGCAGGATGATCTGACGGACATCCTTGATGTTGGTCCCCCAACTCATCCGGTACTGCTGTTCCATATGGCTTTACAGAGAAGGGTGGCGGCGGCTTGGACTGCTCCGGAGAGTCTCCCGGCGGTGGGCAGATCCTTGTCGCGAAAATACCGTCCAGCCAGTAGTGACCCCTGCTACTTGACCAGGCACCCCACTCCGGAGAGTTTGGTGGTGCAGGCGGCCACGGCCCCAGCAAAGCAGGCGTCGTACCCTACCATCCCTCCTGATAGGGACGACAAACATTTTGATGGCTGGGCGAAGTAAGTGTTTTCTTCTGGTGGTATGGCGCTTCAGGCGGCCAACTCCATTTGTGCCTTGTCTCGTTTCACACACACTCTGTGGAACTGTGTTGCATTAGCGGCTGAACATATTCCCGAAGGGGACGAACGGGATGGTTTCCTTGCTATGGACCAGGATGGTAAGGATGCCATGTGTGAGTCCGTTCAGTCGGGTTTCGACTTAGCTGAATGCGTCAGTAGGTCCATGGCGGCGAGCACCGTAATACGCAGGTTTGCCTGGTTGCGGAAGTCGGGGTTTGCTCCTGATGTGCAGTCCCGGCTCCTCAACATGCCCTTTGACGGTGAACACCTTTTTGGCAGCAAGGCTGACGAGAGCCTTGAGAGGTTGCAGACCTCAAAAGCTGCAGCGAAGTCGTTGGGCGCTGCAGTTCGCCAACCTCTGCCTTTTCGTCCTAGGGGACAGCAGTGGAGGGTTGGTCCCTTTCGCTATTACTCCTTCAGTAAAGCGAGAGGAGCTGGCAGTCAAAGAGGCCAACGCAGGGCTACCAGAGGTGGACGACAGGGTACCCGTGGTGCCAAGGCCGCTCGGGCAGTTGCCTCTTTGCCCTCAGGTAACGCCGCAGCCGCTCCCATTCAGTCATGAGGCCATGTCCCATGGTTCGCCGGTTGGGGGAAGGCTGGCGCAGCATCTTGTAGAGTGGCAAGCCATTACTTCAGATGTGTGGGTTCTGGAGATCATAACCCACGGCTACTGTCTTCCCTTTCGGCACATGCCTCGTGACAATCCACCGGGGAACCTCTCTTTGCACAGTCCGGATCCACTCCTTGTGCAGGAAATTCAAGCCCTGCTGGAGAAAGGCGCCATAGAACTGGTGCCTGTAGCGGAGAGCAACAAGGGATGGTATTCCCCTTATTTTTTGATTTCGAAGAAAGACGGGGGATTGAGACCCATCATGGACTTGCGCGGTTTGAACAAACTCCTCAGGAAGGACAAGTTCAAGATGGTTACTCTCTCTCAAGTCCTCCAGGCCCTTCAGCTTCAGGACTGGTTGGTGTCACTCGACCTCAAGGATGCTTACTTCCATGTGCCGATCCATCCCAAGCACAAGAAGTACCTGAGGTTCGCGGTTGGCGACTCACACTTTCAGTTTCGGGTCCTGCCGTTCGGATTGACCTCCGCCCCGAGGGTTTTCACCAAGCTCATGGTGGTGGTGGCAGCGCATCTCAGGCAAGGGGGGATTCACGTCTACCCCTACCTGGTCGATTCATTGATCAGGGTGAGCTCTCCCGAGCAAGTCCTGGATCATCTGTCCGTCACCTGCCACTCCCTTCACAGGCTGGGCTTCTCCCTTAATTTAAAGAAGTCCCATTTGACGCCAACACAGCGGCTCCAGTACATCGGAGCAGTGCTCGACACTTCCCTGGGGCAGTGTTTTCCTCCCCAGGTGAGGGCTCTTCACATTCAGCAGATGGTGCACAAGTTTCAGCATGCCCAGACGCTCCCAGCGTTCGAGTTCTTGAGGTTGCTCGGCCTCATGGCATCCTGCATTCTTCTGGTGCCAGAGGCTCGCCTGCGGAGGAGATCTTTGCAGTGGGCGCTCAAGACGCAATGGTCGCAGTCCTCCGGCAGGATATCGGACCCGGTTCAGGTGCCGCCCTCGGTCGCCCGGGACCTTCTGTGGTGGGCCGTCGAAGGCAACTTGATGAAGGGGGCTCCATTGTGGCTTCCCTGGCCGGAGGTGACGATCGTTACGGATGCATCCCTCACAGGTTGGGGAGCTCATGCCAACGGCCTGACAGTCAGCGGTCGTTGGTCTCCGTCGGAGTCCAGACTCCATATCAATCTGTTGGAGCTGAGGGCCGTCAGGCTAGCCCTGAAGGCTTTTCTGCCGACTGTGCGAGGAAAGAGTGTCCTGATCCTGACGGACAACACAGTGGCCATGCACTACCTCAACAAAAAGGGGGGGGGGGGCAGGGTCACTTCCTCTGTGCAGGGAGGCGATGCAGCTCGAGTTCTGGGCCATCCAGCAGGAAGTTTCGATCTCGGCAGTTCATCTGGCCGGAGACGAAAACGTGACGGCGGACGCTCTGAGCAGGCAGAGCACGATCTCTCACGAGTGGGAGTTGGCTCAGGGGATTCTCCTGGAGATCTTCGCCCTTTGGGGGACCCCTCAAGTGGATCTCTTCGCCTCCAGTGTCAACCGGAAGTGCGAAAGGTTTTGCTCGCGGGAATTTCCTCCAAAAGGAGCCTTAGGAGACGCGTTCGTGGTGGAGTGGTCATTCCCGCTGCTGTACGCGTTTCCTCCAGTCCCCGTCATCCCGCAAGTGCTGCGGAGGTTACGGAAGTTCGGTTCCCGGATGATCCTCAATGCTCCAGCGTGGGCTCGGAGGACGTGGTACCCGGACCTTCTCGACTTGTCCATCTGCCCTCCGCGTCGTCTTCCCTACCGAGACGATCTGCTCTCACGGGAGGGGGGTCAGGTTCTCCATCCAGAGGTCAGATCCCTCAACCTTCACGCTTGGCTTCTGAAAGGTTGAGGTATAGGGATTGGGACCTCCCTGAAGACGTGATGGAGGTGTTGCTTTCGGCCCAAAGGCCAGCAACAAAGTCTCTGTACCGTTGCTGTTGGCGTAAGTTCTGCGACTGGTGCAGAGTTCAGAATGTGGATCCTTTTGCATGTGACATCCCCATGGTTCTGTCCTTTTTACTTTCTTTGGCCCACAGGGGCTTGCAAGTGGGTACCATTAAAGGTTACCTGGCGGCGCTGTCCATCTTTAAGCGCTCGTCTGAAGAGTGTTCTTACTTTAAAATCCCTTTAATTTCACAGTTTCTGAAAGGGCTCACTAATGTGTTCCCTCCGTCACCTTTCCTGGTGCCCGGTTGGGATTTAAACCTTGTACTTATGTTTCTTATGGGTGCTCCGTTTGAGCCTTTACATTCTTGCCCTTTGAGGCTGTTAAATCTGAAAACTGTGTTTTTAGTTGCGGTTACTTCCGCTCGCAGAGTGAGTGAGTTACAGGCACTTTCAGTTAAGCCACCCTTCACTGTATTTCACAAGGACAGGGTTGTCCTTAGAGTTCGTCCTTCTTTTCTTCCGAAGGTAGTGACGGAATTTCATTTGGCCCAGAAGGTTGTTCTTCCGGCATTCTATCCTCCTCCGCATCCTGGTAAGGAAGAGGAGAGGCTCCATAGGCTTGATCCTAGGAGAGCTTTAAGCTTTTATGTTTCACGCATGTCCCGGGTCAGAGTGGACGATCAACTCTTTATTGGTTACGCTGGAAAGCATTTGGGGCAAGCTGTGACGAAACAGACTTTGTCTCGCTGGATTATTTTGGCCATCTCGGAGTGCTACCGCTTGGCGGGTAAGGACCCACCGGCTGGCTTGCGGGCCCATTCTACCAGGGGTATGGCTGCATCTACTGCCCTGCAGAGGGGTGTTCCTATTCGCAACATCTGTGATGCAGCCACCTGGGCTTCAGTACATATATTTGTACGTCACTATTCCCTCAATTCCATCCGAGCACAGGATCTGGCCTTTAGCAAGGCGGTCCTTTGCTCTGCTATTTGATTGGCTATTCTAAATTTTGATTCTAAATTCTTTCCCTCCTCCTTGCTCTGGTACTGCTTTGGGAGTCTGTCATAGATATGGAATACGTCGGAGGACCCAATCCCCTTGAAGAACAAGTTACTTTCTTACCTGGTAACGTTCTTTCGATGGGATGGTCCGACGACGTATTCCATATCGCTCCTGCCCTGCCTTCCCCGCTGGAGAATTTCTTTTGCGATTGCAGCTTACGTTCCGCAAGGCTTTGTGTCTGACTGGCAGTTGACTAGTGTCACACGTTCTGGGGGAAAAAACTACAACTGAGGCTACAGGTGTCGTGCGTCCTACTTATCACATCGGATGACGTCGGACGTCGGAGGAGACCCTCGACGACGGCGCATCAACGTCATCGACGCAGGACGCAGACGCCGAAAAAAGTTTCCGAAGCAGCACAGCTGTGGTGATTATATGTCATAGATATGGAATACGTCTTCGGACCATCCCATCGAAAGAACGTTACGAGGTAAGAAAGTAACTTGTTCTTCTGCAGTATGGACATGACCAAAGGAAGGTCCCACGAGGAACCCCAACTGGCCCAAAGGATGAGTACCTGCTACCCCTTTCAAGAGTGTTGAGACCAGAGCCTCGCCCCCTATTGGAGAGGACCAGGAAACCTGGAAAGCCTGCATGGCAGACCACTGAGAACAGAAAGTAGAGACCACCAACCCCTTCTCCGTCCCTTCATGAAGAAATTGCAAAATGTCTGGGATGCCACACTCCAGTGCCAGGACACACTTCAGGTGACACCAAGCCAGAAAATTAGCCCAATGACGGTCAGAACTTAAGTGTAGAGGACTGATGTGCCCTCTGAACCATCCCAGCCACTGCAGCTGAAAGGCCTAATGCCAGGAGATCCCTCCTCTCCGTTTCCATAACCCACAACGGATGAGAGAGGAGAAGGGGGACATTGACCAGCCGCAATGGAGACGGCCACCTGAGCAACATCCAAGGAGAAGCTAACTGCATCTCCAGAAGGTCCGGGAACCACCCCCTCTGAGGCCAGTAAGGGACCACCAGGATAAACACACGTGGAGATGATCTGATTGTGCTGATGACCTGCAGAATCAGGGGATTTGGAGGAAAGGCATAAAGAAGCTCTGAGATGCCTAGCCAAGGGAAGAGCGTCCACCCCCAAACAAACACCTGGGGGGCAGGGTCCTCAAGCAAAACCAGGAAAGTTGAGAATGGCAGGGGGAGGCAAAGAGGTCCACCCAGGGATGCCGAACCACCGATACACATCCTGAAAAACCTTGGGACAAAGAGACATCTCCGCTGAGACCGGAAACACCCTGCTGAGCCGGTCCACAGTCACATTGTCCACCCCCCGGATATGGACCACTCTCAAGGAGAGCCGTGCCCCAGGTCCAAATGGACAAAGCCAGATCCTCCAGGGAGCAGGACCCCGTAGCCCCCTGATGGTTGATGGAAGCAAGAGCCAAGGTGTTGTCTTTCCGAACCATAACATCATTCCACTAGATCGAAGACCTGAAGACCACCAACGCCCTAGAACACCTGATTACTCCTTCCAATTGGAGGAGGGCAGCTTGAAAAGAAAAGAGTTCCAGTGAGCACGGAACATACTCAAAGGTAAGTACTGGGAAGAGGAATGGGAACATGGAGGTAATTACTTATTCATTCAAATTGATGTTAAATTCATTTTTAATACATATTACATTCACTTCAATGTGTGCAATATTAATTTCAATGGGTTTCATATTCATTCCATTACATGTCCTATTCACTTCAACGTGTGTTATATTCATTTCAATGGGTGTCACATTCATTCCATTGCATGTCCTATTCACTTCAACATGCGTCATATTAATTTCAATGGGTGTCATACTTATTTCAATGCATGTCCTATTCATTTTAACGCATGTTTTATTCATTCCAATGCATGGTATATTCATTCAAATGCATGTGATATTCACTTCAACTTGTGTCATATTCATTTCAATGGGTGTCATATTCATTCCATTGCATGTTCTATTCACTTCAGAGTGTGTCATATTAATTTCAATAGATGTCATAATTATCTCAATGCATGTCCTATTCATTTCAATCTGTGTCTTATTCATGCCAATACATGTTATATTCACTTCAATGTGTGTCATATTCATTTCAATGGGTGTCATATTCATTCCATTGCATGTCCTATTCACTTCAACGTGTGTCATATTCATTTCAATGGGTGTCATATTCATTCCATTGCATGTTCTATTCACTTTAAAGTGTGTCATATTCATTTGAATGGATGTCATAATTATCTCAATGCATGTCCTATTCATTTCAATGTGTATCTTATTCATTCCAACGAATGTTAAATTCACTTCAACCTGTTTCATATTCATTTAAATGGGTGTTATGTTTATTTCAACGTGTGTCATATTTATTTCAACGTGATTCATATTTATTTCAATGGGTGTCATATTCATTCCATTGCATGTCCTATTCACTTCAACATGTGTCATATTCATTTCAATGTGTGTCATATTTATTTCAATGTGTGTCATATTCATTTCAATGGGTATCATATTTATTTCAACGTGTGTCATATCTATTTCACCGTGTGTCATATTTATTTCAATGGGTGTCATATTCATTCCATTGCATGTCCTATTCACTTCAACGTGTGTCATATTCATTTCAGTGGGTGTTATATTTATTTCAACGTGAGTCATATTTATTTCAACGTATGTCATATTTATTTCAATGCGTGTCATATTCATTTCAATGGGTGTCATATTTACTTCAATGGGTGTTATATTTATTTCAATGTGAGTCATATTTATTTCAACGTGTGTCATATTTATTTCAATGCGTGTCATATTCATTTCAATGGGTGTCATTTTTATTTCAATGGGTGTCATATTTATTTCAACGTGTGTCATATTCATTTCAATGGGTGCCATATTCATTCCATTGCATGTCATATTCACTTCAACGTGTGTCATATTCACTTCAATAGGTGTCATATTCATTTCAATGTGTGTCCTATTCATTTCAATGCATGTCTTATTCATTGAATTTCAGTGTATGTCATACTCATTTCAATACATGTTATACTCATTTCGATACGTATTATAGTCATCTCAGTGTATACCTTACTCATTTCACTGCATGTTGTATTCACTACAATATGTCACATTCACAAAGGTGTAATTTTGACTTGAACGGCCTCCCATACATTTCCCAACTTGACTGGCATGATCCACACTCCATTATGAGAAGATGTAATCCCTCAAGAAAGGAAACATTACATTAATGTTCAAACCAACCAAAACAATGGAGTATTCTCTGCATTCTTTGTCTTGTGAAAGAATTCTATCATTAATTGTATTTCTTATTTTATGCATTAACTTCTAACTTTGTCTGTTTACATTTTTGTTAAAATCACAGCAAAACATGCTCATTAAGGTACTTCGAGATTTTGTTTTTTTACCTTGACTATAAGAAACAATGGATGCGAGACACAAATGACAGTATGCATTCAAAACTGTATGTTTCCTGTCACTTTTTATGCAAATAAACATGAATTGTTGTCTTGAAACATGTCTCCTTCAACGCCATATGGTTAACTCTTTCCCCGTCAAAAAATAATCAGCCAGAAGAGATTGAAGAATTCCTCTTACACTAGGACACCATATCACCATATTAACCCCACAGTGATTTATAGAAAATCAATAACCCCCCTTTGATATCCCTCAGATTGCTTGGAGTGTTAGGGTTCTGTGCAATGACCCTTGATTGTGTGGGATCTATGTGATCACTTCGGAGGAAACACATTTAAAACGAAAACACCTCATTGCTTTTTTCTTCACATTTCCCCACAATTATATGCAGGGTGAGACCCGTGCAACCCCCCTGTACTGCCCTTATATTGCTTATTACCCTATATCCTATACTCCCCACCCCCACATATAATTGCAGGGAAATGTGTATTTGCAGTTAATTGACAGATACCCATTGTGTGTTAGGGTTCCCTTTAGAAGCTGCCTTTCGCCATGTAATTGTCTACACCCTGTCATTTTAGAGTCGTCTTTGCTGTTGAGCAGTTCTCAAGAGAATCTTAACAAGCAAAGCCAAAAGTTTTCGCTTTTGTGTAGGCCAGGGAAAGGCATTTGTCATAAAATGATGCGAGTACCTTGGCATGTGATAGAGGTACCTGGCAAATATATCCCAATCCAATACCAGCTGCAATCAAGCCATTGCATCTTTGAAGACAGCTGTGAAATAACGCTAGCAGACGCTTGCAGCACAAAGTCGGATGTTATTGCTAGATAAAGCTAGCTTGAAGAGATCGAAGGAGGGTCTGTTTTGAATGGGGAAGGAAGGTAGTGGTTGGGAATGGCCATAGGGATTAGCATGATGGCCAGGGGCCAGCAAGTGGGTGGGTAAATAACCAAGCAACACTCACAAGCTGGTTGCCCCTCCCCACATCCCATCTCCCTTCTTGTTTTACTCTAAAATAATAGTTTTGGCTTAGAGGTGACGCTTTAGCACCATCTAAAAGCTTAAAATAGAAATCATAGTTTGTTCTGATAATGCTGATTTCAGCAGTGCTGTGTCCTGTATTGGATGACAAAGGTATATGCTGTAATATATCTTTTCTGTGTGGTTGCTTGCTACAGGTCTCCTTTTGGGGCATGACCTGAGGAGTGCTGTGTGCTCTAGAAGGTCCATCGACCAGCTGCCTGAGAAGCCCCTCTCCTCAATTCTATAGTCATTCTCTGCTTCCTTTCATTTACTCAGGTCTAACATGTAGAGAATTCATACTTTATTCCACTCTAAAGTCATGTTATCTGTTGCTAAATGCTTTTGTGAATCATAACTTCTGCCAGTGGAGAACCTATATAGCACTAAGGCAAAAACACAGGACACAACAGACGTACAGATTGGGAAGACGCCCAACCGATATACTAAACACATGGGGTTTAAGCTGTTTCTGAAACAAAGCAAGGTCTTCTTTGGGAGGGCAGGTGAGCATGACAAAGTTTGTGCGCTTGGATCGAAAAAGGTCCACTCCCCAATGCTGGTTTAGAAATCCAAGAACCCTGGACACTTTAATGCTTTTTGAGTGGGATGCTATTTGATTGGGATGTAAGAGTGGGACCCTAGAACTCTAGTTTATTTTCATGGGGTAAGAGCTACGCAGTACAAGCACATAGAATGTGACTCTACGGGCCACCGGAAACCAGTCTAGCAAACAGACATCTTGAATTATATGGACCCAAAGATCAAGGTTCAATAATGTGGAGCGAAGGGCTTACATACTGTTTTGCTGTTCGCTGCGTGTTACTCTTGGAAGCAGAATTGCGAATAGAAACAGAAGTTATCAGCTGATTTACTGGCGATGTATGCAGCCGGCATCTAGCCCTTTAAGGAACCCTCTGCTGTTACTGCGAGCGAGCACACAACATGCTTGTATTCATTGGACTCCACTACGCCCTTGTGGTGCTAAGCCCTATGGAGGGAAGGGCTGACATACTGTTCTGCTGTTTCGCTGGAGGGCAGTTGCGAGGCGATATCACCATCAACACGCAGCAGCTCTTCCTCTGGCTGTGAAGGCTGTGCGTACACTGACAGCGGCACGATTACTCCATCCAAGTTATTAGAAGAGATCTCCTGTTTGCTATGGCAGGTCAATCAAGCATGGCAACTGCAAGTCCAGCAACAAGACATGTGACCAAAACTGCTTGTCTACTTTACCCCCACCCAATAACATTTTCCTGCCCTCTCACTCATCATCACCATCACGACCTGCAGAAATTATATGCCTACAAAAACAAAGTCAACAGTCGCCGACGGATAAGGTGAGATCTATTGCGCATTCGGATGGTGTGACAGGCATAGAATTAACAACAGCATGCTCTGAGTCCCTGCAGACCCCCGATCTGAAAATAGATATGAAAGTAGACAATACGCTCTTGCACCGTGATGAAACTAATATCTCAAACAACACAAAAAAAGCAAACAGGGAGGTCCAATTGGATAGAAATGAATGTGTTAAAACTGAAGGGAACAAACATATTGACACGGAAATACCCAAGTGGACAGTCCTCTTGGTACACTCAGAACCCAAGTCTGTGAAGTACAAAACAGACCAAAATAATCCGATCAACACCAGAGAGGGTCAAATAAAAATAAAAAAGTTACCTTTGGGTGACACACCACAGAATGCAAAAATACAATGGCAGGCTAAATATAATGAAACAAAAAGTTATTCGCTGACAGTTGACAAACAAAAAACACAAAGATTGGAGAGATTGTCATTGGATTTGAAAGAAATTGAAGATATCATGGGAAACCAGGAAAAAAGAACATTCGTATTTGATCTACCTGAGCTTGTGGAGTTACCAAAATTAAAGGCACTCACGATATCAATGCCTCGCCCACGACCTGACATAGAACCACCTCACTTGATGCCGCCACAGATCTCACACTAAAGCTACTAAAAGATTAATTAAACAAGTCACTTCAAGATGAGAGACAACAAGAACAACAGGAAAGACCTGCTAATTCACCATGCAGATGTAACATAAATGAAATACCTCGAGAAACGATACCAACATCCATGATGGAACTACAAAACATCATGACAATGGCATCAACGCATGCACTACTCCCTTTCCTGAAATTGTACGAAACGATCTCTGATGACATCAGAGAACAGGCCACCCTATTTGCAATGATCCAAACTAAACTTACTCCTATGGAGGGCCTAATCACCAAAATACAAGCAAGACTGGAGTCTGAAGCAGAGGCCTCATACAAGTGGCAGAATAGGCTCTTTGAAATCGCTAGTAACAATAGAGCTTGAAATATTAGCACTCAAACAAAGGTAAAAAATACCAAAACCAGATACCAAAACAGACAGATATAAAGCACCAACAAAGCTGGTAGACCTCCCTAAAAGTATCCAATTTGAGGAGAACAAATGACCCACACAAAAATGTGAAACAGCACTAAAGATACAGTGCACACAAGGAGAAATAACATCAGAGACCTGTGCTGCTATGGAAAATGCTGGCGGAAGTAGTCACCAGACTAACTTGAAACAGGATGCCAAAATGGAAAGAGGCCTTCAACAAGAGATAGGTCCCCTGAATGATATAGAAAAGCAACGGGAATCCTTCTCAATATTTGACCGGCACAAGAATGAAGTCAAAAGCAATCCTACACAACTAAAAGATAAAGGAAAAAAATGTATGACACAAAGAATAAGAAAAACACGAAAAGAGTCTAACAAGCCTTTTTAAGAAATCTTACGATGCTGGGAAATTCAAAAGTACAACAACAGGGAGGACCAACTCCACAAGTCACAACAAAAGTGGCATCGAAACAACAGGAGAAGAAAATGCTAAATCAGGCGAAACCATAGTCAGCTGAAAAGTGGGCTGAATATAACCGGATGTTGGACATGTCAGTCTATCTGGATGAACCGCAGGACCCTGAAATAATACCTGCAAAGCTACCGATGGTGCAGCCTGTAAGACGAGACGAACTGAGAGATGAAAGAAAAAAAGAAGACAGTATACAAGAGCTTACATCAGTAATTATAATAGATGAATGTGAAGAATCTATCGGTCAATCTACGCGAATAATCTCGCTTCGAGGACAAAGCATATCATATTAAGAATCATTCTACGATAATTATGAACATAGTTTTATTTCGGATGAATCGCTAGTTAGAGAATGCAGTGGAAATTATGACAACACAACTTATGAAGATTCAACAAAAACATTAAAGCAATCTCCAAGTGCACCAATTTGCCTTCCGATTTTTGCTGTTCCAAGGAAGCCGAACCAAGAGAACGTGATACTAATAGATCAAACAGTAATGAAATCTGATGGCCCGATACTCAACAGAATGAACATTTTGAGATTCCTACAGGCTATTCCTCAATTAAGGACAATTGCATCAACGGACATAAAACTAGTAGAGTTTGGCCACCACGAAAAAAACAATTAAGTCTATATACATCTGATGACCTGGAGTGTACATGGAAAAGTGATGAATAACGCACCAGCACTAAACAATTTAGGCTTTACTTGTCAGTCCATCTCTAAGAATAGATTTAAGAAGGCATTGTTGACAAATACAACAGAGATAGTAAATGAAGAAGGAAAGAAAAACAGAGAACAAGTTTATGAAGAACAACAAACAAGTTTCTATCGCCATCTAATCAGACACCAATATGAATATTCTGAAAGCTCTGATGTTAAAAGTGAAACCTACAATGAATAACAACGACTGTCTAAGGAAACTTCAAAGATAGCACTCTGCACTTGGAACACAGGAGGTTTGAGTCACATGCAACAGAATGAGCATATTAATCTGCAGACCTACCAAATTATCTGTCTCCAAGAAACATGGCTCCATCTTCCACCAATCTGCGAAGGATATGAGGTCTGCATCAACCCGGGAATTATTAAAACTAAAGGTCGCCCCGCCGCTGGCTTATTAACTTTAATTAAACTAGACGGTGCAACAGAGATACTACAGTCAACAAATCGAAATTCATGCACACAAATTACAATTGTAAAACAGAAAATCAAAGAGGTGAGAAAGAGAGGAACAGAATACTTAGGAATAGTTAGTCTTTACTGGAACCCACTAGCCATCTGTCCCGTGGCATTTATTGATATGATGTTCATGGCGATTGATAGTATATGTTTGAAATACAATCAAATCAACATTGTCTGTGGAGATTTAAATATCCATCTATTCACAGCAGATGGTAGATGACTTGATGCACATGAAATAACAGCGAAAGCAAGAATTTGTGAAAAAGAAATGAGTAAAAGACAATTCATACTGATTAATTAGAGGATATCGAACCAAACTCAACCTAAAGACACATGTAAAGGGCACTCGTCAGGAGCAATCCTGGACTACATATATATTTCACATGGAATGGTTAGGAAAATCCCGAACATCTGTAATATATTAACTGACAATAGCGATCATAATAGACTATCAATTGAATGGTCGGTGGCCTTAATTGTGAAGCCAAAAATCAAACTTCCATATTTGGAACTGACCAAGAACATGACCTGCTTGAAAATAATACAGACGCAACTACCAAGCCTACCAGAGAAGTTCAAGAACATATTAAGACAACAAGTTGATCATTCAGAATATAGATCGATCCTAAAACCTTTCATTCAAATAAACAAGTGTAATAAACTCCCTAAAATCACACCCATGCATATAATTTGCTTGTAGCTACAAAGAAAAGGCAATGAAATAAGAACCTGCGCCAATATAAACAGAGGAATCTCCCTCATAACGGTGCCACCAAATTAAAACAACGGTATAATAACTAGATTAAACATATTAAAATAATCACAGCTCAAAATGATGCGGAAAACATGCTGAAAGCATTGGGGAACCAGAACACCAGGAATGTATGGGCACTACTAAATGACCAAAATAGTCAACAAACAGCAATGACCCAAAACGTCCCTGAAAAAGACTGGATCCAGCATTTTGCTTCCCTAAATACAATTGGTCCAGCACGAGAAGAACTCCAAGACTTATTAAAGTGGTAGCTGGCTTGGGATCAGTTAGATGTATTAGAAAAGATGAAAAAAACTAAATCCGTCACAGGCACCCGGTCCAGACGGACTTAGTAACGCCCATCTCAAGAAAAACCCTGAAATTTGGGCAAAAATATGTCTAGAAACCTTCAAAGCAAGCCAGAGAACTAATACTATACCCTCAACATGGACAAGCGCTATTCTGGTCCCATTCTACAAACATGGTGATAGATACTTGCCAAAAGAACTACCGCCCTATATCACTTCTGGACCCGATAGGCAAAGTCTTCATATCGATGCTCCTACAGAAACTGACAAAATGGGCCAATGATTCTGGGAAGTTTCATATTCGACAAACAGGATTTAAAAAAAATGCAGGAACAAACATCAACTTGACCCTGCTAAACATTTTAAAATTGGAAGCAATCAAAGAGAAAACAACCACACATTCAGTTTTCTCCGATTTAGAACTTGCATTTGATGGAATAAGTAGACGTAACCTTTGGGAAAAACTTAAGCTATGGAACTGCCCAAATGACATTTTACAATCAATAAAGGCATTGTACGGTAACACTTCAATCAAAGTGATACTCTCACAACTCGGCCATCTCTCCACCAGAATAGTAACAGTAAATGCCCATAAACAAGGTTGCACATTAGCGGAAATTCTATTTAATTTATACATTTCGGATCTTACAGAACACCCATCCATTGTTCTAACTAACCCACCGCAGTTGAATCAAACTAAAGTTTCACATATACTGTACGCAGACGATCTGATGTTTCTTGATAAAATTAAAGTAGGGCTGCTAAGGAGCATCAATCATCTTGTAACATACATCGAAAAACAAATCTGAAAGTAATGACGTTAACAAGTAATGCCAAAACAAAGGCTCCAGTTCTATTCCTGAAAGGAACCAAACTTGAAACGGTAACATCTATTAAATACCTAGGAATAATAGTAAATCAATCAGAAACGGAAAAATAATAGGTAGAAAAAATTAAAGAATAAGTGCTATCATTGTCCCGGCAAGGAAAGATGCTTCATGCCAATTAGAGAACTTACTCAGCAAAACCAGGAACAACATTCTACAAACAGAAAATAACACCTATACTAACATATGGCTTAGAATGTATGTTGAACGTTCACCAAGATATCTGGCCAATATTGGAAGGTATAATATGGCGAAAAATCTTATCTCTACCATCTAGTTTTCCAGCTGCACGAATACGCCATGAATTGGGCCTTCACTCGTTAGAAACAGTGAAAAATTTGAAAACTCTAATGTTATTTAGAAAGACGCAATTGACTCATAGCCTACCATCAATTGATATTCTTCGGACCAAAATCCCAACCACCAATGCTACCACAAACATGGAAACTTGCTTGTAAGAAATTACTAGAGCAAGAGGAATTGAACCTTGAAATGCTTCTAAACAGACCACAGATGGTCAAAGTGCTTCTACAAAGTAAATGACTGGATACGCACGATTAAACAAAATGCAACGTACAAACTGGCAATAACCCAGGATATTGATATTCGGGCCCTTCACCAACTACCGCAGTATCTTCAACAGTTCCCATATCCCAGAATAAGAGATCAGTTATTAAGATTATGGTGGAATTTACTACCGACAGGGAAAGATTGACGCTGATTAAACTATTGCCAGAACATCTCTTCTTCTGTCGCTTCTGCCAAGACAAAAACCAGGTGGAGACACTATACCATGTTATAATGGAATGCCCAGTGTTACAGAACAAAAGATAACTATTCCAGGACATGTGGCCACGAGAATCCATCTCGCTCGGCCCAAAAGAGCGGTGGTCAAGTATTCTATTGGGAACACATAGGAAATTAACATATACAATCATTCAATTCTGGGAACAGCTCACAACTGTTAGCATCATGGAATAAACATCTTCGCGACTGGAATATTGTAGAATAAATGGACACTGAGAATCTTTTAATCAAACAAGAATGATATTATAATATTTTTTTTTCTTTTGAAGTGAAGTGTGATTATGAGTGAAAAAGTTTGTTATCAAACTAAACCATTCAATAAAAATAAAAATAAATAAATAATAATTATGCAGTTAACTAGAAGAGTAGATAGTGTACCACATTAGATTATATTTGCATATACCAGGCATGCCAACACCAGTCAAGTTCTGTACTGCTGCTACAGTTTGTGGGAAGACCCCCATATGTTATGGCTAGAGGTTCCATGGCCAAATTGATGAAGAACACACTGCAATTAAGATCTCTGATCGAGAGGCAATCAGACTTAGATAATTCTGGCATATCCATAAACACATAGAATAAGGTGTATGGATGCCTCATTGTATGGATGTATTGTGAAAAGTAATTCTCAACCCTGACATCATTTTCAGTATTCATGTACAAATGTCTGGAAGCGTGACTTCATTAGTCTCCTAGACAGCCTTACCCCTTCCTATTTCACTGGCCTTCATTAGTACCTGCTTGGTACACCCAACTTCAGATGACCTGCAAAGCCACCTTATTTTAATGGGACACCTGCAGAACTTGCTTTGCTTGCAGTATACATTTCTTTTTGCTTGCGGCACTCAGACCCACTAGATATAATTTTCATTACCAAAATATGATCATTTTTCATTGGATTTCAGTCTTTTGGGATATGGACACTTGCTTTGTGTCAAATAAATCTATGGTTTGCCACCCAATTGGACAAATGAGTTATTTGTCATTGCTACTGTCAACATTCTTGAAACTGCTCTTGACGACTCAGGGAAATGTTTGCGTAAACATATTGGGATCAGGTTGCGCTTAGGACTGGCGCTAGATGCAGGCGGAAATGTGGAAGATTCCAGAAAGGGGGTGTAAAAGACTGCCTTAACACATGTACATAATGCATGAGTTTAGTTGTATTAGAATGTATCAGGACTGTGAATGTACAAGTACATCATTGATAAGGCTGTGCATGCTCCTGCCCTGGGCTCTGTGGCTCCCATGGGATGATGTGTGAGTGAGAAAAAGAGCAAGTGTGATTAGAAAACCCTACCTGACTGGCTCATGACCCGATTCTTTCCTTCTTGTGCAATCTCCAGAGAAAATCACCAGCACTACCAGAACCAGTGCCGGCATGTCCCTCGGGATTCTCCTGCTCACTGACTCTTCAAACAGGAGCATCATTGATGGTGAACGCCTTTGAGAACAGACCCTTTCCTGGGCTCCTTCCCCAGGATTTCCATGCACAGCGTCTCCCACTCCACTGGAAGTACTGTGCCCCTGCACCAACAGTACCCTCTTTCTGAAAACCATGTTTGAGGACAGACATGGTTTCTTTGGTAATGCTGCACAATTATGACGGTTCTGACGTCAGCAGTATGGTCATGATTGTGGAAAAATATGTAGGTATAGACACTCGCAGATAAAGAAGCATTGGTAGTTGTGTGAGGACATTTGTAATGTCTTTCGCTGTGTTTTTTTTTGTTTACCTGCCAGCAGGAGAATTAGAATGTAGGTTTTTTGTATCTAAACTTATGCATCTTCTGGCTCATTTTTTAAGGCGATTTGTCCATGGACTTTTAGGCCATGAGGGCTGTTGGTGCTCCAGTGCCCTCCTAACCTCGTGCAATATGTTCGTGATTTATAATTGTATTATGCACTTTATGTTCACTTTATCTTATAGTATGTTTACTAGATCAATATGCACTTTAACTGAAGAGATCCAAGATTGATTGTCCGATTTTATGCTGTTTTATCATGATTTCAGCATTATGTTTAATGTTATTAGATATATATATATAATAAAGATTGACTGATTTTATATGATCCTTCACCTGGCCTATCCCCTCATTGAGCTCCTACTTTGAGAGCAATGTATCCCGCTTGATCCTTCAGCGGTTGGATTCACGTGACCCCTTCTTCTCTCTTGTTAATGCTCCTAACCTCGTGGGGCATGGTAGTGCAAGGTCATGCACTGCATGGCTCAACAGAGCTTGCTGACTCCTGCCCTGTGCCACAATGCAAACTTGTTCCTGCTATCAGCACTCAAAGCTGTTGGAGTGAGTGTCACGTCAAGCCGCACGATGTTGCACCTACATCCGACTCACCAATGCTCCCTTAAATCCGTGTGTGAGTGAGTGTGTGTGTGAGGGACTGTGTACCAGAAGTATGGGTTGATGCAAACATTCATTTGACTTTTGAAGATTTAACACAGTTTAGAATTTCCAAAAGTGTTACCATACTTTATCAACCCTTAAAGGATTTTCAGTTGCAGTTCTTTTTGAAAAATTAACTCCACCTGTGAGTTCCAACTGAAATTGTCCATTAGTGTGAAGCACATGCATTCTAATTCTTTTACCTTTTTTCACAGTCCTATTCCAAAACACATATTGTGCCAATACAGGAGCCAACACACATGCTTGATAAGTCGTTCCTTAAGCCCCTTGCATTAATGTTTTGCATTGTTCCTCCTTGTCACAACTCAGATATAGTATCCCAGTTGTTGCAGAGAACACCTCCCCGTTTTTTTGGGGGAAGCAACCTTCACTCCGTGATTATGAAATCTTTAACGTGATGTGCCAAAGACTCCCCCCCCAAGAGCTCAGCCTACAGAGATCAGTACACCTGTTAGGCCGGGGGCTTGAGTGAAAAGGCAGGAGCAAAATCAGCAGAGCTAGAGGGACAAAGAATAAAACAGTTGTTCAGGAAATGCAGCCATGTAGTGCCGGAAGAAAACAACCAACACCGCCCACAAGTACCCACTCTTACCTGCTCCGTATCAAATGCAGAGACAAGGAGGGTGTATGGTGAAGGAGGAGTGTGCCAGTATACCAGAAACACCAATGTGGAAACAGCAAAGCGTCCCAAAAAGTCCACTGTAATCCAATGTTGAAGCAGCGAAGCGTCCAAAATAGTGCCCAAAGCAATTCAATGTTCAAACTGCAAAGCGTCCCCAAAAAGAAACAAAGCAATCCACTGTTGAAGCAGCAAAGTGTCCCAAAAGTGTCAAAAGCAAAAAAGAACATGTGTCAAAAAGTGTTTAGCCAAGCAATAATAAACTGCCAAAACTAAATGACCAGGGAAACGAGCGTTCGCCTCACGCTAGTTCCCTTGAAATAATGTTCGGATTATCAGGGCGTCAGAACCGAAGGACTCGGAAATGGGAGGTCAAGATGAGGAAGCTGGGTTCGTATTTTCCAGGGAAGGCAGTCGAAGGAGGCAGGCGTCGGGAGACAAACAAGGGCAAGGCAGAGGCAAAAGTCTTGATTCGAGGGCTGAGTATTTGGTTTTAAACAGAAGTCCGGAAAACAGATGCTCGCAACTAATAACAGTTTAGGAGCACCCGATCTCCGAATAGACAGTATTTAAGTACGGTCCTCACAGAAGGAAACGCAGCAATGTAGTATGTGTGTGTCACGTGACTACATTAGCGAGAGCTATGGGGGTAGTCTCAAAGGGCTCTGCGTGCCGGATAGCGCTCAGACAAACACCATGGCAGTCTCCAATTCAACCGAGATGTGACACTCCTATACTTACAGCTGCCCATTATCTCTTCGTCCCTGTTACTTATCCTTGGAGGGACAGCTGCTCTAGCCAAATCATTGTTTATAACCACTCTGGGCCTTTACTGATTCCCTCTCTCTTTGGGCTGGGATGTAAGTCCCTCTCCCACCCCCCTGACCGTTTTTTGTCAGTGTGAAGACGGATTGGGTGCAAGTAAGTATGAGAAGGAACCTGAGAAGGGCGTGACGATTGCTGCCTTCGAGACAGCTTGTGGTAGAGAGGTCTGCCTGCAACTGCTGCTGCACATTGTATATCATGCTATGCGGACAGGTCCTTGGTTGGAGGCCTGCTGATGTGGCAACTTGGACAGCGTAGATGGCATTGATTGCCCTGAATGGGCAGATGCTACTGTTTCACAGTGGAGTTTCCAGGATACTTTGCGACAATGCTGATGACCCAGGTCAGAGTCAAGAAATGTTTAGAAATGCATGCATCATGTAAGGCAAGGGTCTGTATGTGAGACTTGATGCCAACTGCAGTCGGGCCCTGTTTTCTCTAAAATGTGACTTGCCCAAAAATTACCCACTGTTTATGGTCTGGTTCACATAACGACCACTGAACATATTTTCCATTCTATCGCCCCCTTCTCCTTAGGTACCAATGGCACCCCGACCAGCGCCCTGTTGTCCGCTAGTTCCTGGATGATTGGCGCATAATGCCTCATCCCTATACCTAAATAGGTTAGATTGCATAATAAACCAGACATTTGGGTATAGTGTGCCAAAGACTCAAGGAATATTCAGGGGGAAGTGACAGAGGTTATACTGGTGTTTTGTGTTTTATCCACATGGTGTGAAGGTACTAATCTGTACCTCAATTCAGCTAAAACAGAAATTAATTACTTAGGTGTCCTGATCCTTCCATTACTACCTTTTCATTGGCCTCCTTTTTTTATTATTAGTATTAGGGTATTTACTGAGCACAGACCTAGCTTCGGGAAGCAACAGAGTGCTTTAAAATTATAAGGGGGAGACTATGATGAGAGAAGCAGAGAAACCAAGGATCTATCAGGGGAGGTGCAAGGTGGGTAGTTTTGTAGCAATGGATCTAAAAGCAACCAGGGGAAGAAACAGTGGGGATCAGGTAACCCAGTCTCATGTAGGGTGGGGTATGGAGGGTGTGTGGATCTAGGTGTCATGGAGGAGCCATCCCTTGAAGAGAAGGGTTGCATGCTCCTTCCAGAACCTTAGAAGTGAGGGGGCAAATCTGATGTTGATGGGGAGGTGGCTCCAGAGTCTTGTGGTGTAGACAGGGAAGGCCTGTCTTCTGGTAATTCTTTCCTGCACCAACAGAGATTAAAGCTGCAAAAGTCCTGACTTCCGGTGGATCATAGGCCTCTGGAGATGCTGAGTTTCTCAGTGAGGTAGCTTGAGGACTTCAGTGTGACTGCCTTGTAGATGATGCAGCAGGATTTGAAGATAATAAAGACTTCCATCAGGAGCCAGTGCAGTTCGATAAGGGTGGGGGTGATGTGGCTGACTTTGCACAATCTTTTGATGAAATGTGCTGCGCCATGCAGGACAAATCTCAGGGGTGCCAGGGTAGTCGCTGGAAAGCATTCCAAAAAGGACATTGCCACCATCCAGCTGGGAGAGGACCACGGTTTGGACAGCATATCTGAAGTGGTTTTCTGGCTTGATTTTCCACAGGAGAGAAAGTTGATATCAAGCTGTTTGTCTATTTTTTGCTATATGCTTTTTGAAGCAGCGGTGTCTGTCGATGTAAAATCCAGGAGACTTAGAGCAGGGGGCTAGCTGGGGTGTGAAGGCCTTGAGGTTCATAGTAGAGAGCCTGGTCTGGACATGATGGTGTTCTGTGTTGTTGGTCATCAGTAGGAAGTCAGTCTTGAAGGGGTTGAACTTGAGGTAAGCACTGGACATCCAAGGCTGAATCAATGTGAGGTAAGCTTTGTGCCGATATATGATCTCGGTGGAGGATATTCTTTGAAACCCTCACCCGCCTTGGTCCCCTTGGCTAGGAACCTGGATGTTGTCTTTGACAATTTGCTCTTCTTCACTTCGCAACACTTAGAATTGTCTAAGAAATCACATTCCCAGCTTGCCTCCTCAGGAGCATTCTTCCTTTCCACACATTCTCACAAAGATTGGAAGTGACGAGGGCCTTAGTATTGTGTGGACTAGATTATTGTCATTGTGTCTACCTATCCCTACCTAAATCCTCACTTCACCTCCTTCAGCTCTACAGAATAAAGCAGCCACGGTAATTGTAAGACTCTGACCTAGGGCGCACATTACTTGAAGTTCAGCCTACCCCAACATAAAATCTCAGTTTATTGTTCATCTAGATATTTGAGATCATCTTTGGCCAGCTCCTTGGTTGTGCGCCGCTCTGAATGGATCAGGTTTGGTGGCAGTACCCTAGGACTGTGCGGACACTCTTGTGAACTGCATTCCTGCCTGTCACAGGAACAAAAAGAGTAATTGTCTCACCAGGAAATATCTTAAGACTCACTTCTTCAAGGTTCATTTTCACTCTTTACTCATTCACTAATGTTTTTTTGTTTTTTATAATGTACAAATTTACACAGGTGCTAGTTCTTCCATTCATTGCTCTCTGAGGAAATGGGTCATGTGGATTCGGCCATTCCTTGAGATGATTGTAAGCAGATTCTTTAAAATATTTATTTCAAGATTACCAAACAGGGATATTTTGTTTTTATGCGATTTGGTTTAAATTACAGAAAAAACCTTTCACAATCTCAGTAAAACACACAATAAAATAAACAAAATGTAGTAACAAATCATTAATTATAAACCAAGGAAGAGGAGTAGGCCTATATCCCACCAAAACATTTTTAAAATATAATTTGCAGCAGCAATAGATAACAAGGATTGCCCCCACTAAAAATCTGCTTCCAAAAATTCAGAGTTAATTTCGGGGCATTCTATAATTAGGTGCTCAAGAGTCTCTACTTTATCGACCTCTAGGCAAGGTCTACAATTCCGGTGGGCCATATCTATGTTTTGTCAGGCACCCAAAACTTCATATGTCGGTAGCAAATTGAATCTTATTATCATAAAAATAGATCTCATCTCATGTTAGGGAATCTTGGCAAGAAGTTTGCTAGTTGATCTAGCTGATTTTCCTCCAGAAAGGTGTAAGTAAACAATTAAAATGTATAGATCACATCTCTGGAGTTGGACCCGATCCTGGACCCATAGTTTCTTTTTCACTAAATTTGGGTTTATTACCAGATCATCAGGACTATTGTTCATTTTACTACTAAGTCCTCACAATAGTTTAGAGAGTTATTCCAGACTGGACACGAACCACCACTCGTCAAATGCCTGAAGTCGATGAATTGTTAATTAGGCGGGGGGGTTCTTTAACTTCCCCTAGCGTGTGAATGTTTTCCAATTAAAATGGATTGCAAATATAAAAGGCCCAGTTCATAATGAATTATGCAGATTTTTCTGCTCCCCTACCCCATGCACTTGCGCAATTCTCAATCTCTCACTGTCACTAGGCCTAGTAAGATCGTTGTCTTTGTCCTCGATCTGTTTCCCCTCCCTTGCCTCGTCGCGCCTTGAAACACTTGTGTATAGGCGCATTATAAATGCCATATCATATCATATCATAGGGCCGGTAGGAGAAACAAGCTGAAGATTTCAACTGAAGGGAGCCTCTTAGAACAAGTTAGCTCCTATGAATAATTAGGAGTTAAATTGTCTGATGATTTGTCATGAATGACCCAACAACTCAAGGCTGCAGTAACACTTGAAAAGTATAGTGGGGGCATCTCCTATTTCTATCATAGTCATGGCAGAAGAGCAATTTCCCCAGACCTACAGTTATATAAGATCCAGGGCCTGTCCGCAGCCATGTACGGGCGGAGCTATGGGGTCATCGTAAGGTTCCTTCTCTAACCACAACTGAGAACACGTTTTTGAGAGGCATACTAATGCAACCCTGTGGAGCCCTGATGGCTAGCTTACATTGGGGATGTGACCTTCTACCTATTTCCGAGGTTTTGACGTACAAACGTTTAATGTACTGGCTTAGGATTTGGAGAGCTCCTGAGTTGGTCAAATGCAGAGAACCTCAGAGCAACCTCTTGAGTATGTCTGGTTTTGGCTCACTCCCCTGGTTCAAGTCTGTCTGCTCTAGGCTCAATGAGTTAGTCTTAGAGGATATATGACTAAATCCTGCAGGAATCGTACCAGCACCAACGGCAGTGGTAAAAATGGCTTTCAATGATGGTATCATCATTGGGATGAGGCAGGCCTGTTGGGATTTAAGCACGGGCTGTTTGTTTTATCAGTGTAAACAGAATCAGGGGGTTCAGCTGTATCTTGATTGCGCTAGCCCAGTATAAACCTGTGCGCTTTTTATACAGCTACGCACCCACACTCTGAGGTTAGCCTCATTTACCTCCAAATAGGAGCAAGATAATGTGGCATTATGTCCGGCTTGTAGTACTGTGGAGGAGACCATTGTCCACCTTTTACTATTTTGCCTGAGGTATGCTGATTTGAGGACTCGTTATCTAATCCCGCGTTTTAAACTGAAAAATCTTAGATTGACTGGTGTTGCTGTGGATCTTTGTATAAACACTGTTGACCTCAATGTGTTTATCGGGCATGACTACGAAAAAGGACATTTCTTACAGTCTGATCATCGTAATTCTCTCATGGACGTTTTTATATATTTTCTCTGTTTTATCCAATTTTAGGATTTATTGTAAGAGGAAATGCCTCATTTATTTTTTTATTTTTGTTGTATTTATGTGTAGTGCTTTATGGTTTTAATGCTGAATACACCTTTGTACAACACCTATTCACTGTCAAGCCTGCCTGTCTTTTGACAAATAACCGCGTGTAGAAAGCAAGTGAATTTGTATCCCTCATCTCATAACACAGTCGCCAGAGGTAATTAAAAGATGGTAGACTTAGAAGGGGACAATGGCATTTTGCGAGCTCATTAGTACATCGTGGCATTCCTTTTCTTTCATCGGGTATGTGTTCAATGAGGGTGGCATTAGGGTGGTCTTGTTGATGGCCATCAGACCTTAGGTCAACATGCAGAACCCAGCCCTCCTCGACTGTCAGTGACATATGACTGTGTTAGAGAATGTGCCTTCGCTTTCTGCAGCTGTCTATATCTTTCTCAAGGAGCTCTCTCTCCAGATCAGTAGTTGCATTCTCCACCTCAGCAATGCTGACATTCCTTCAACTCCAAACTGGAAGTGGAATGGTGGGGGACAGCAATGAGCTCCTTGCACAAAAAGCAGGAGTGGTCAATTTCTGATCTCTGGGGGGCTGTTTGTAGTTATGCGTGCTTATGAAATAGACTACGTTATGGTTTTCCCCTTGTTACGTTTGCTCCCCTCATGCCCCAACAGGCGTGAGTCCCTCCTGCGTCAGAGACCTCCAGGTTTGAGTGGCTGGTTGCAATAGGTTTCATGGCCAAATGACCTCTTATTTTTTGATTTTCCCAACCTTGCATGTTTTTGAGAGTCATGGAGAAATGTAGGAAAGACAGGATTCAGGTCATCGTCAATGGGGCCAGGATTGCCATTGTTTTCCTGTTTTTTGTCTATGGTATCTCTTGCCTTGCCTTCTTCGATGGCCCATCTGCTGGTCTTCTCTACGATCTAGGCATCTGAATGGGGTAGCTCTATGTCCAGAGTCTTCCCGCCTGCGTTTCAGTGCAAAGACCGCAGCTAGTCATCCTTTCAGCCAGGTGCCAGCCTCTGCTACTTTCTTGTGCCTGGTGTACACAGTTGGATATGCACCCTCTGTCCTCCATCCCTTCGAGGTTTTTGTATGAAGGATAATGGTGCAATTGTGGGCATCTGCATTGAGGACCCGTCTGGCAGAGGTTCCGACTTTAGGAGACCTAGCGATGGGGCGGGCTGCCTGCATTGTTTGATTAATTCCCTGCATGGTTGTTGGTGGAATACTGAAGACACATATGATAAGTCGGTCAGATAGCACAGAGTGTAGAGCGCTCGCTTTGAAATCTGTGCATAGCTTGCTGATTCAGGTTCGAATCCCAGCAGGGCCAAATTCAGCCTTTCACCCTTCTGAGGTCGATAAATGAGCTCCACACACTGTGGGTAATAATAAGCAGCGCTCAGATACCTGAGGGTTTGTAGCGCTATATAAATGCTAAATAATTATTATCTATTTAGGGGGACTTAATGCTAGTCCTCAATGCTTTGCAGGGAGGTCTTTTATAACATTGTCGCTGTTCCCATTGTTGTTTACTGCTCATGAATGTACTACTTTTGTGTCCACCCAAGTCAGCCAGGGGGTGAAATGTTGACTATTGCACTTAGCACCATTCCTGGTTTGTAACGAGGAGTGGTCATCCGATGACTCCCCTCTTTGTGCCAAAAATCTGGCACAGACAGCTCTCATTTCACTCTTCAACCATAGGCATTAGGTTTCACACCCTTATAACTATTATATTGGTAGCTGGATTAGGGAGCCATTTGTAGTGCCATTGGGTTTAGGCAGGTCCTGCATTAATTTCCCATCTCATCAATGCCTCGTAAGGCAAGGCCTATGGATATTTAGGAAAGTATGAGACAACTACATTTTCTCTTGATGTTATGATTTTTTTCTTATAATTATAAGCAACATATGCACTGATAAAAAGCTCTGGCGAAGTATACACTCTGTCTAATAATGTGGAGCACTATGTGACAGGGCAAGGGTGATCCTTCTCAAAGTCAGAACTAGCCCTCCCCCAGATATGGAAAGTGGGAGTTGTGGCACTTCCAGTCCCCGAAAATCCCCCTATGTGCCACAAATGTTATCAATGGTACCCCTGTTTATCTCCTAATGCCTCCCAATACAGTCCTTGGCTAGTGTTGTCTTTTTCTCGTTTCAGAACCAATACTCCCAGAATCCACCTGGAGCTGCTAAGAAGACCTGGACCAGAATCCAACGAAAGGGAAAACAGAAACACTACAACTGAGACTCATTTGGTCCCTTTGCCACATCCCAACAGCCGCCAGAACCACAGAAAAGCAGAAAACTCACCACCAAAGACGAAAAACAAATTTCCAGCCCCACAGTACGACCGAGGAACAGCAGGAGAACTATCAGAGACTGTCTCCAAAACCGTGCTGGAAAAGGCGGAGGGGCCTAGAGGGGTTTTAAATCCTCTCACCTGGGTCCTGGGGAAAGGGCAGGCACTGATTAGTGCAGTAAGTCAGGTGAGCGCTGCAGCCAATGGGAGGGGGAGAGAGACACAGAAACTCCAGCCCAACTTAATAAAAGCAGATAGAAGGAAAGGCAGAGTGTGGGTTGTTGGGTGAGGTCACATGAGGAGCTGAAGGCAGAGCAAGAGACCAGGCGGAGGACGGACGAAGTAGTGGAGTAGTGGAGTAGTGGAGTAGTGGAGTAGTGGAGTAGTGGAGTAGTGGAGTAGTGGGTGGAAGAGCTTATTACAGGTGAGGCATTCATTTGATTTATGTATTTATATTCTTATAACGCGCTGCAGCCCACAGACATCAAGGCCCACACAAAACCAGTAACAACATTAAACAGACAATTCAGTAGTGCATTATGAGCCTATGAGTGTTAACTGAATAGTAATGTCTTAAAGCATTTGCGAAATGCAAAAAGACTCTTTTTGTCCCCGAAGATCCACTGGCAATCCATTCTATGCATGTGTCGGCTGAACAGGGAATGACCATCCCTTCCCTCTAGTTATTTTCACCTTAAGGCATATTTGCCAATAGGTGTCCTCGGATCTAGTCGATCTCCCTTGCAGTTGCATGGATAGACTTTCTTTGAGGTATATAGGGGCGGTTCTGTGCAAACATTTGTGTGTCAATTGATTTTAAACAAACTCCTGGACTCAACTTGCGACCAATGGAGGTTCTCCTTGCCGCTGTGCTGTGATTCCTTTTAGAAATATTTGTTATGATATGCACTGCATCATTTTGCAGAGTTTGCAATTTCCTTATGCAGTTCTTACTTGCCCCACAAAGGAAGGCATTGCAGTAATCCAACCAAGGTAGGATGGTGGCCCGCACCAGGTTTTTGCAATTCTTACTTGTAACATAGCGCTTTACCAACCTAACTAATTTGAGCTGATATCCACATGTGAATCTGCCGCTAAGGTGCAGTCCACGACCACACCAAGTGTCTTCACCTTGTCCTGTGTTTTGATACAATGTCCATCTATAAAAAAAATCTGAAAACAGGTATCTACTTTAATTCTAGCCTGGGAGATCTGGAAAACTAAAAACTCTGTATTGAACTGTTGAAACAAAGACCATTCGCTGTCATCCAGTCTTTGGCCAGTTTGTATATATATTGAATTTTACTGACATCTTTGGTATAGTTACTGTTAGGAAAGATTTCCATTTAATGTGTAATTTTCCCTCCAGTTGTGTACCCCCCAACTTTTTGCTTTGTTTAAACAACATATTCTGAATTTACCAGAGGAGCACAGCCTTCTGATGCACTCCTCTGGGCTTTTCGCTCACTTCTTATGGGGAAACTGACATGCCCTTAAAGACAGTCAGTACTGGGAGACTTTGTTTCCCTTAGTCCTTGTCCATTTTGAAACGTTTCTGCATCATGTAACAAGTGTACAATGTACCATACAGTACAGTGCACTTGGGTCTAATAGTAATTTCCAAAGGCCCTAGATACTCTCGAAGGATATTTTAGGAGAAGTGCAGATGTGCCTTGGACAGGGCTGGTGGCAGCTTATCATTTAGTGTATTGTTAACCCTTTCCTGCCAGGTAAACCGTGGTTACCGCATGTGGCACAAATAGGTGGCCTAATTCCAAAATGGCCTTGCCACGAGGTTCTTTGTCCTGTCCTTTGGCAATCTTTCCCCTTCACCTTCCCCTGGGTCAGTCCTTATTTGGGCACGCATTCTCCCATGAAACGGCAAGCTTTCACGGGCTTCTGCATCCCTTGTGTGTGTGCCTCCAGGATGTGGGCTGGAACGTCTGGTTCCAATACACATCCTGGGTGCCAGAGAGTCTGAGGTGCTGTGAATGCCTGGGACTACCATGGTCCATGATTCGTCCACGTATGGTATGCCTGTATGTGAGAAGATCTCCCATTGGGTCCTCTTCATTTTGGCACAATGGAGATTTTGGATAAGAGAAGGCTCCAAACACCCATACCATGTCAATCTCTGGAGTTCTCACTGAACGAAGGATAGGATCCAAGTATCCTGAAACTAAGAAGCTGAGTCAAGGAACCGCTGGTGACCCGCTGGAAGGATTGGCACCCTGAGTCTGCTGTCGTCCTGTGGGACCCCTCTGCATCTGGTCATCCTAGAAGGTCTGCGAAGATGCTTTGACCCATTGGAATAGTAGGACCAACTATGTTCGGCACCTTCATCAAACCTGCAAGTAAGCCATCCCGGAAGTTTCCCTGGGCCAACCAGTGGGCTCACCAGCTTACGCAGGACCTTTGCCTTGATATCAAGGAGGCCCATGAAACTTGGAATATCGCAAGCTCTCTGTTCACAGCATTGTCACACCGAATACACTTGCCGTACCCAGGTCTGGATAAAGTGAGTTCGCCCGAACCAGAGCATACACGGTTACCGTGTCACCCAGCCGTAGTGATGATCTTTGCAGGTGCGCTGCTTTTGTGCCCCTCTTGCCCCTGAAGCCTGCTGCAGTGAAACTGGCCTGATCCATCCACCAGAACAGAGAAATAGCCACTGTCCTGTTTGGGAATCAATGCTGTATCTTCATCGCTGAAAGCTTCAGAACTGACAAAAATTGCTGCACTTGAACCTGCAACTGAAGTGGACTCAACTACGGAAGTTTGGTCCGGAGTGTGCAGGGGGTCGGTGAGTAATTGCAACCATAACCGGTGGCCCCTAGTGGCTCCATCCATTTTAACGCACAACTAGCCCCTGAAGGCCCCTCTCCTTTCTACTGCTAGTGCGAACTAGCAAACAATTCCCGAACTATGGAACCTGTTCTGCCCTGTTGGGGAGACCCTCCACGAATAGTGGGAACTCATTCTTCATCACCTCACCCAACTTCCTTAGATGCTATAGACCCTTGAAGAGACCCTGTTTTGCTAATCTGCATTACTGGGTGCGCCAGCTTTGCAAGTACATTTGAGCAATAGGCTCCACTCTTCTTAGGGATTCGACTGCCTCTCAGTTCGGATTGTGTTTGATGCAGAAGGGACTAAAGACTATTTGCACTGCCTGCTTCCTTCCCTTTTTAGGTTGTGGTCCCATTTCGTGCATTAACCCTTTAGACCCAATTGGTCTTGTATATATGTATTTAGACAAGATTGCATTGATCTAAAAGTATTACTGTGATTGTTATTGTGTGGTGAACTTTCAAAGGCCTTGAAATAAATGTATTAGTATTTTTAATATATATACAAATAAATAAAATAAATACACCTGACTGGGAGGGATTTGTAAGTGTCTTTTATTCTGTGTGCTCATTGAGGTCTTTCAGTCACCCTCACCTCTCCTGAGACCCGCCAATGCTACCTTGATTGGTCTGGCTTGTTCAGAAGGTTACCCTGTTCCAAGAAACTAGGCTGGCCGTGACCCTCTGCCCACTAGGTCAGAGTTTAGAAATCCGTCTTAACAGTTACTGTATCATCAATCAACAGTTGCGTATGATCAGCATAATTAGTAAATATAGCTCCTTCGGCGTCATGATTACTGCATTAAGAAAGCAGGTATATGTTAAAAAGTGCCGGTGAGAATCACGCGCCCTGCGGGATGACGCAGATAGATGTTTGATGAGTGGAGGAGGCCTGCCCCTAACATACTCTGGAAAGCCTATTGGCAAGAAATGGTTCAATCCATTCAATGGTGGATGCCGAGCATTGCACCATAGAACATAGGGTGGCTAGGCGTCTGGATTTCCAATAATGCACTTTCTGTGCTATGGTTTGATCTAAAACCAGACTGGGGTTTAAAATATTATCATCATCCAGATGTTCTTGCAGCTGTATAGTGGTGATCTTGTCTACAATTTTTAAAAGAGACGGCCCTAAGATCTAAGATTGTTTGCATCGTTAGGATCTAGGCCGGCTTTTTTAACAGAGGGGTAACCACAACTTTCTTAATACTTTCAAGAATGTTCTTGTAAAGAAAGATAGAATTGGTAAAACGTGTTAGAAAAGGGGCAAAGACAGTACTATTTTCCAGTATTATTTTAGCAGCAATTGTGTCTCCTGCACAAAATGTAGGGCACATCTTTTTCAATATTTTCTCTATTTTTTGTACCTGGATAGGCTGAAATCCAAAATTTGAGTGATTTCCTCCTAAGCTTAACGTGTTGAATGAAGATAACATTGTGGTAATGGCTTCAGAGGCGAGCTTGTGCCCCAATAATTTTATTGCCAAATGCAAATTGTTTATTCATACAGTCCTCCGTAGTGGGGAGAAAAGCCTCAAGTTTAAGATGAGATTTCTCCAGGGTTCTTAAAATATCGAAGAGTTTCCTGGTATTATTACTTGAGTTTTCAATTTCCCCGTTAAAATACTTTTTTTGCTTCAAAACAACTTTATTTTTTCAGCCATATTTTTAGACCAATATCGTTCAGCCTTCCTCTTTTCCTGCTTGAGTTTGACAAGCATTTGTGAGAAAGAGAAAGATTGATAACAGTTGAGTGTAGTACATTGTACAAAGTATGGAGTGGTGTGCAGAAGGTGAGAACGAGAGAAGGAAAGATGGAGATAGAGTGGGAGATAGTAGAAGGGGAGTTTGTTTGTTTGTTTGGGTAGTAGTTTGAGAGGGAGTGATAGGAGAAATGAGGCTAGTAGAGAGGGGTGTAGGAACTGGGTGCAATGAGAATGGTGTAGGAAGACAGAGGGGAGGGGGTGAGAATAGTAAGAGTGCGTGTAGGGGAAAGGGCATCAGGGCAACTTATCCATGAGTTTGGGGAAGAAGAGAGAAGCAGTGCAGAGAGCTGGAGTAGTAGTAGTGTGGAGAGGAGAGAGGAGTAGTAGTGTGGAGAGGGAGGGTAATAACAGTGCAGAGAAGAAGAGTGGTAGTAGTAATGCAGGGAAGAGAGTAGTTGTAGTAGAGGCAAGTAGTAGTCATGAAGTAGTGTGAATAAGGGACTATTGGTATGGAGGAGGAGATTCGGAAAGAGTAACAAGATCAGGGAGAAGGCAGTAACATGGGAGGGTGTATGTAAGTGGTAGAAGGATAGAGAGAAACATCAGAGAGATAGAATAGAGAGACGTAGGAATGGGAAGGTAGGTGGAGTTGGACATAGGAGAGTAGATAGAGGATGTAAGTATGTGGTATAAAGGATTGCGAGGACGCAGCAAGTAAGTGCAAAAGGGGTTTATTATAAATTGGGATTTAAATGTATATTAAATAAACATAAAGGGATGGCTAGCCCCACCAGACTCCGTCTTCCTATTCGCCGGTTTCTACCGCTACTTGCAGCTCGCATCCAACACATAATGCAAGCTCCATGGCACAGGTCTGTCCTCGCAGCGAATTGAGCATCCCGCGTGGCAGGATGAGTCCACAACTACACACCCTCCCTTCTTCACAGCACAACAAAACGCAGAAGACAAATTTCTTCACCCTACACAAATCCCATCAGATGTTAAGGTCTCCGATAGGTTCTCCCCCATCTTGACCGGCGAAGACATTCTGCTGTGTTACTCAACACCACGTCTTCCCAACCCTTCAGCATCAACATCATCAACAAGTCTGTCACTGTTATCGTCATGCCACCATCCATATTCTTCACCACAGATACTCTCTCCATATTCCACACCCGCCCATCTGCCACTCGTATCGCATGTTTAAACACTTCAGTCACCACATTAGGCTTGGACCATTTGCAGGGCCCATTCCTGAGAAAAGGGGGAAGTTTAATCCCTACTGTGTCGCCTACGACAGGAAGAACAACTTTACCCACTCCCACACTTGACTTGTCATGTGCCATTTTGTTCTTTGACTACATTTGATATTATCAAAAGCATTCTCCAATATATTTCCTATAGAGGGGTCCCTGCCAAAACTAGTGCCAAAGTGGCACTAGTTTTGTATTGGCTTTCCTGCCTCTACTAAACTCAAAAGGAGAAACACCTGTTGTGCAATGAGGGTTCGATTTGTGTGCCACAATCACATCCCTCACTGCTTTCTCCCAATCCAAACCATTAGACCACGACCAACAAATGGCTTCTTTGAGAACCTTGTTAAAGCGTTCCACAACGCCATTCATCTGGGGATGGTAAATGGCACTCTTCCTGTGCTCAATGGAGTTTTTACGACAATAGTCCTCCATATCTTTTTAATGAAATTGTTACCCATTATCTGTCACAATCACCCTTGGAAAACCTCCCCGCTCACTGATCTCTTCCAAAAAATCAATAACAGACTTTGTGGTAATCCAAGGTCTAATCAGCACCTCCACCCACCTAGTTAACAAAACCATGATGACTAAACAAAATGATTGTCTCCCATTGCTCCACAACGGGACCAACACATCCATTCCTAACTTGTCCCATGGCCGTTCAGGGATATCAGTTACAACCATGGGATATTTTCAACCCAAACACACTTTATCACTTCTGTTACAAAGGATACATTCCCAAACAGTTCTTTCAATTTGAAGGTCACACCCTGGGCCACCAGTAGTTGCTCCTTATCCTCTGAATGGTCTTAATGATTCATTGATGTCCTTCATGACCCAGGTCTATGATCCTCTGATGTACACCAGATGGTGCAATAATCTTGGCACCCCTTGGAGACTTAAATCATCTATCACATTCCAATACAGCAACAGACCAAAATCCTCAAAATGAATTTTCCTTCAAGGATAATTTTCTTCCAATACTTGTCTGAGTCTTTTCAGGCTAATGTCTTGCTCCATTGCCTTCTCCGATTCCATCTGTGGCACAGGTAGCAAAGCTATAGTAAAAACCACTTCCCAGTTATTTTCTTCTTTATTTGGTTCTGTCACATTCATGAGTCTAGACAAACCATCAGCCGCAAAATCTTTTGCACCCGGCGCATATTTTATTGTGAAATTATATTCTTGTAGCTGAGCTACCCATCTTCTGATGCAACCAGAAACTCTGTCTAAACCTTTTGACATGATCATCTAGACCAAGGGTTTATGGTCGGTGCAAAATTGTAAATGCATGCCACAAATGAAGTTCTTGAACTTGTCTGCCGCCCATTTAATCGCTAACGCTTCCTTCTTAATGGTGGCGTACGACTTCTCCGCTCCTTTCAATAACCTGGAAGCAAATGCTATAAGAACTTCTCTTCCATTGTCTTCCTGAGTAACTACTGCACCAAGACCTACGTTGCTAGCATCCGTCATTATTATGGTTTTCCGGTCACTCCTGAAATTCTTTAGAGCAGGAGCTCTCGCCAACGCTAACTTGGTAGATTTAAATTCTTCCTCACATTCATTGCGCCACACAACTCATGGTGTCATTCATTCGGGGTATGTTCATCAGTGGCGTAGTGACTTTAGCGACTTCTGATTTTACATTAATCTCCTTAACTCTACTTTCCAACATTTTGACAAACTTCTCTGTGTGTTCTACTTCCTTTGCAACTCTCAAAACAGTGTCTAATGATGGATTATCTTCTGACCATAATGTCTCTCTGGTCTTGGCGTTGGTGCATTCTAGCATAAATTGAACTCTTATACGTTCATTCAGCTGTTCATTGAAGTTGCACGTCCTTGCTAACTTTCTTAAACTAGTAATGTACTGCTCCACACTCTCCCATTTTCCTTATGCACTCTTTCCAAATTTGTAGTGTTCTAAAATTGTGCGGAGTTTTTTTTCATAATGTTTGCCAATCTTCTCAACTGGTCTCTCATATTCATTAAGGCCGTCATCTTCAATCTCTGGGACATCAGGTAAATCTTCAAACTTCTCCGGACCAGCAGGACCCAAACAATGCAATAACCAGGATTTTCTTTTCTCAATGCTACAATTTTGGCCACAAACGACATTAGCGTAGTGTTCAAAAGGTTTTATCCATCTTTTCCATGGTATGGCAGGTTCTCCTACTTTGGGTAAAAAGAAAGCAGGTGGAGGTACACTGCTGAATGTCATATTGAACAATTAGTTAAATAGTGCCTTAGCTGAAAGTGCCTTTGCAATCTTTTTTTTTTTGTTGAGAGATGAATAACAATGAATAGAGGTAGGATTGATGTGCTAATGAAGCTGCTGAATACTGAGCCTGAGCAATGTTTAGGAGTTTTATTGTTTTCCAGTACTGCAAATGGAGTTGTTGTATGCTGGGCTATATTTAAGAGATTTATTATTTTCTAGTGCAGCACTCAAAGTTGTGGTCATGAATATAAATGTCCCTTTTCCCTGTTTTTCTTTAAATTGAATTTGTAGATGTACAGTGACAAAATAAATTTCTTTTCTGAATTCTTTCCTTTTTCTTTGACAGTCAATAATGTGCCTGACCCTGAAATAGCGGTTCTCATGTGGAACAGTAGAGTGCTGCAAAATCGCCTGACTCATAGATGGCATCGACAAATCTTGCAAGCTTTCCATGTCATCTCAAATATGCCCTGATTGGTTGTTGTTATTCTTAGCTTGCGTGTAGCGAGCAACACTAGGGTTGTGACCCTCGCAGACAAGGAATTACGGGTGAAGTTCTGGAGGATCGATATCCACTCACAGCTGGATATCGTTAATGCTGGCACAGTGCTGCACTGCTTATGAAGCAGGCACCACGGAAGGACAGCCGACTCACCTGGGAGTTCATAGTAAGTTGTTGCTGTAAATGGAGGGATGCATCGTCTGGATACAGAGAGACGTGTTGGCTGAGAGAGGAGTGCTCGGTAGGGCTCGAGTCAATTTGATGGCCGGAATCCCATCCTCATCGCCACCTGTGGTTTAAAAGATCGCAAGGATGCAGCTAGTAAGTGCAAAAGGGGTTTATTATAACTTGGGATTTAAACGTATATTAAATAAACATAAAGGGATGGTAAGCCCCACCGGACTCCGTCTTCCTCCTCGCCCGTTTCAGCCGCCACCTGCAGCTTGCATCCAACATATCACGCAAGCTCCATGGCACGGATCTGTCCTCACAGCGAAAGGAGCATCCTGCGTGGCGAGATGAGTCTGCCACTTCACAGTAGTAAGGGGACAGAGTGGGGCTTGAGTCACCCAAAGCACACACACACCATCCTTAAGAACTAACAATCTGTAGTGTTCGACAGTTAGGAAGATCAGCTAGCCAGCATTTAGGGAAGACCCAGACATAACTCAAGAATAGACATTAGGGGTTACCAGTTGGTAGCACTAACCGGGGTTATGGACACCTGGGTTATAGAAGGAAATCCCAAGGGAGATGAGAAATAAGGAGGGAAGGCCCTAGCACCACAATTAAATCCAAAGGGCACATCTAATCAGCCCATTGATATATACTTGATATTGTGTATCAACAATAACATCAAAATTCAAATCCAAATCCAATCGCCTGATTACATGTGCCCTTTGGATTTAATTGTTGAACCACAGTCACATTAGACTGACTAAGTGTATCTTTGGATTTATTTTGTTGAACAACAGTTTCACTAATATAAGATGTATGTATCATGAGAAAAGTCAGATAAATTATTTTGAAATTCAATGGATTAGTGAATTATTTCTAATACACTTTCCAAATCCTGAGTACATGACCTTTAATTCAGTGAGAGCTTGTGCATTTGTAATTTTGGCAATGGTGTTGTTACACGAGGATACCACCTATCCTGTGGAAATATACATGTACACCGGTTTGAAAAATTTGAAATGAATCTGTCTGCAGGCTAAAAATGTTCACTTGTAAGTTTAAATTGGGCACAATCAGTCTGACTTTATTATAGCCACTTGAAAGGCATTAGTTTTTCATACCATTTGCCAGGTGTTGCCACCTCATGAGCAAATAGTCCCATTAGTTGCTAGATATTAACATCATCTGTCTTAGGCCTCACATGAAAGGTACTACTATCATATTGTAGGTCTTGACATTATACTCCCAGGAACTAACATTATTGCCATGTTTTGCCACAAAAACAAGGAACTAAGGGGGTAATTCATAGAATTTAGTGCACAAGTGGTGCACGCGGCTGGCGCACAGTGTGCGCGTGCGATTGTCTGTGCCAGCCACGTGTGCTAAAATCCATTTCCACGCACAGCATATTCATGGATTTTAGCTACCAAAACCAGCCGTGGCGCACAGTGGCGCAGCAACCCTGCAGCAGCGCCAGTTACGCCCCCAAGAACGCCCCTCACGCAGGGAAAGCCATCAAAATCCCCAATCCAGCGCAAAGGGCTGCACTAACCCTGTACCTGCACGGCAAGCGGGGAACGTGTATTACTGGGGTTCGCGGGAAGTTACACACGCAATTGGACCTGTGCGAGTGGGGTACGTGTATTACTGGGGTTCGCGGGAAGTTTCACACGCGAAAGGGCCTGTGCGAGTGGGGTACATGAATTACTGGGGTTCGCGGGAAGTTTCACACGCGATTGGCCCTGTGCGAGTGAGGTACGTGTATTACTGAGGTTCCCGGGAAGTTTCGCACACGAAGGGGCCTGTGCCAGTGGGGTACGTGTATTACTGGGGTTCGCGGGAAGTTTCACACACGAAAGGGCCTGTGCGAGTGGGTACGTGTATTACTGGGGTTCACGGGAAGTTTCACACGCGATTGGCCCTGTGTGAGTGGGGTACGTGTATTACTGGGGTTCACGGGAAGTTTCACACGCGATTGGCCCTGTGCGAGTGGGTTACGTGTATTACTGGGGTTTGCGGGAAGCTTCACACACGATTGGCCCTGTGCAAGTGGGGTACGTGTATTACTGGGGTTCGTGGAAAGTCTCACACACGATATGAGCAGGGTACGTGTATTTCGGGGGTGCGCGGGGAGTCCTACACGTGAATTGGCAGTGTGGGTCCTCCCAGGTGTTCCCTCTACACCCTCCACGGCCCCTGCAGTCAGCCCACACCACAGGGGACTACCCTGCACCCCTGGTTATGTCCGCAGGCAGCCACCATGGGCATGCCCCCCAGCCAAGCCACATGTCAGCTTGCCCTACAGATCACCAACTCATGTCCCCCTGCACCCCCACCCCCAGCAGTATGGGGCACCTGCCAGCAGGCCCCCACTCATGTCCCACTCATGTCCCCCTGCACCCCCAACCCCCAGCAGTGCAGGGCACCTGCCAGCAGGCCCCCACTCATGTCCCACACATGACCCCTGTACCCCCACCCCCCAGCAGTGCGGGGCCCCTGCCAGCAGGCCCCCACTCATGTCCCACACATGTCCCCCTGCACCCCCACCCCTTACAGTGCGGGGCACCTGCCAGCAGGCCCCCACTCATGTCCCCCTGCACCCCCACCCCCCAGCAGTGCGGGGCACCTGCCAGCAGGCCCACACTCATGTCCCACTCATGTCCCTCTGCACCCCCACCCCCCAGCAGTGCAGGGCACCTGCCAGCAGGTCCCCACTCATGTCCCCCTGCACCCCCAGCCCCTAGCAGTGCGGGGCACCTGCCAGCAGGCCCCACTCATGCTCCACTCATGTCCCCCTGCACCTCCACCCCCCAGCAGTGCAGGGCACCTGCCAGCAGGCCCCCACTCATGTCCCAGACATGTCCCCCTGCACCCCCACCCCCCAGCAGTGCGGGGCACCTGCCAGCAGGCCCCCACTCATGTTCCCCACATGTCCCCCTGCACTCCCACCCCCCAGCAGTGCGAGGCACCTGCCAGCAGGCCCCCACTCATGGCCCCCTGCACCCCCACACCCCAGCAGTGCGGGGCACCTGCCAGCAGGCCCCCACTCATGTCCCAGTCATGTCCCCCTGCCCCCACGTCATGACGATCCTCAATCATGGCCCTTATGGTGTATCGTGTATCACTGGAGGTTCTGCATGCAGACCTACATGTCATCACCACACAGAACCAGGCTCACCCATCTGGCAGACCTGCTGCCGACGAGGGGCAAGCTGCGGCTAGGCGTGGTCATGCTCCTGTGCCACGTCCTCCTTTCCAGGAAGAGTCAGACTCGAACAACAATCTATCTCCCACATAGGTCGGGCTGTGCAGGCATTGGGCCCATGGAGGTTTTTTATTTCCTCAGTATCATCGCATGTGGGTGTTGAGCAGCATCCTGTACCTCCCCTCTCCTGGGTGCCCCCCCCCCGGGTCGTATGTGGCCATTTTTGATTTTTCTTTTAGTTTAGTTAGTTAAGTTTCTGTTTGATAGTTAGTTTAAATAGGTAAAGTAGGTTTTTCATAGTTAGTGTAATTAGTTAATATAGTTTAAAATTGCTAGTCTATTGTACTTTCATGTGACGGTGTGGTGCTTTGTGGCTTTTGAAAGCATCCACTGTCTGTTCCAGCTCGGCCCTTCAAGGTTGTCTTGTGTATGTGTTTGCTGCTTGGGGTCCTTGACTCACATATGCCACTCCTGCTTCCCATATCCATGGGCTCGCATGGATGGTTCGGTGTAACAGCCTATTACACAAGGGCAATGGACTGTCATATCTGTGGCATGTCTGCTCCTGTGGAACTTGTGTTAACAGCCCTAGTGGGGATGATTGGGGTGTAATTGTCTACTGTTCTTCTTTTGCTAGATGGGGTGTTTAATGATTCATGTATACATTCATTGCTATGCATTGTGTTGTATATTTCTTATCTTCAATGAACATGTGCTTGTTGCAAATCATGCCATAGATAGTGTGTTCCACACTGTTGCTGTGAAAGACGGACTGATGGTGTGATTTCTGATGTACGTCTCTGACATGGTCCAGTCATGTAATGCCTGAAGAGACACACACAGATGAATATTAAGAATTAATCATGTGTTTCATGCACTTTCTGCAGGGGGATGAGCCTCAAGACCACCTTTGCACCTGTTGATGCCTGTGCGTGTCTTTTGCCGTGTGTGGCTTTCCTGTATTCCAATCCATGAATACGGGTTGTTCGCGTGCGTGTGGGCGTTGCGTGTAGTTCCCTGCAGTACTTCCCCAGTTACGCCTTCTTTTTCACACGTTATTCCCCATTCCGCGTGTTACGCCCCCTGTTCCGCCTACTTTTGTTGTGTGCGCCGCGCTATGTGCGCTTTCCCTGTGCGCTTAGCGCACACTGTTTGGAGACGTGTGTGCCAGTGTGCACCATGCACGGATTTGGTGCACAACCAGTGGGAAAGCAGCGCAGCACCTTCCTTGAATTGCACGCGTGCGAGGCGCTTGCTTTCTCACGCTTGCGCCTCCTTGCGCCTGCTTGCACTGGGATTTTCAGCGCACGTTTGTTCCATGAATCGGCCCCTAAATGTTTCCATATAGTGCATATATATATATATATATATATATATATATATATATACACATATATATATATATATTACACAGCCATGATAGAGGCTGTGTAGTTATGGCTAAGTTGCTGTTTCCATAGGAGGAGCATATTATATATATATATAACCATAACTACACAGCCTCTGGGGCGTGGCTTGGATGGCCACGTAGGAGGCTGTGCCTTCGCGGAGCTCCGTAGATCCTGCATTGATCCTGAGGAGATGGAGCGCGTGCAGTGACCAGCCGGCGCTGCAAAATTACACACACGTGTACGAACATCGAGGCGACATTCGCTGAAAGTTTGGCTCGTGGGGAATGCTCGGAGCTCGAGTTACCCTCACCGTGTTGCAGTGGGTCCCGGACCGAAGACACAGACAAAATGGCGGCCAGCACAAAGAAGAAGACGGGAGCCGAAAGGGAGCCGCTGCGGTCTTGGGCTTAAGACCTGTGAGACCCCCGTAACGAACTTTACGTTCGCCGCCCGAGGACAGATCGAGGAGCGGAGCAGGAGTGAGCACTGTGGGGGCCGCGGACAATACTGACTCGCGGGCTGTGGGCAGCTGAGATCCCGCTGGGCGACCTGCTATAAGCCCAAGCAGATACATTGTTGCCGCATGAGGGAGAAAGCCAACGCGGTCCTCGCTGGCAACAAAGTCGCTGTGGATCCTGCGCACTCGCGAGGGCGGCTGTTGCTGCGAGTCGCCTGACACAGTGTGTCCGTTTGAGGAGGTGGAGAAACAAAACTCTGTGAGAACTGCCGACAGAGGGCTGCGGATCTTCCGTGTGCCCCCGAGGGCCTTTGCACTAGATCGCCTGATAGGAGGGTGCATATGAGCACCGGGGGATGCGCTGGGCCCCCCCCTGAAGACATTGGGAGCAGTGGAGGCTGTGCTGAGAAAGGGTCCAAGTTAAGTGTGCCCTGGCACTGTGCCCGCACGTGGAGGGCGTGGCACGAGCTTCTTGAATGGGCTGATTTGGACCTTTGCAAGCCCCTTGCACCCACGGGGGCCCCCCCGAAATATTGGAATAGGAGCCCCACAGTGGAGACTACCCCACAAAACGCATGACTTTGGGATTGTGAACTTGAGGCACCAAGGCACCGTGGAGTGCTGTTCATAGACCATGCACGGCAGAGCCCAGTAACTTAACGCCAGGGGTGCGCGAGCACGTGGGAAGACACAGCCCACTCGGGGCGTATGCTGCAGGCGAGCGCAGGCTTGAACAGCAGAGGGTGGTCAGCGACCACGCGAACAGTGGAGTGAAGAGCAGCATGGTGAGACTGTGTCCAACTGACGCGACAGGATGTCCACCAAAGTGGTGAGACCCCGGATCAAGCAGCCCACGATGGAGGCCTACACCAAGTCACCCCTGAGCACGGAGGGGGGCAAGAGTAAAGAGACCCCTGCGGTGGCGGGGGACCCACCGGGCACAATCCAGGAAGTGCTGGCAGCAATTGCTGATTTGAAGGTGGCCTGGGAAACGAAGCTGGGCCTAGCCATGAAAGAGCTGCAGGAGGGCTTGGGCCTCAAGATCGGAGCGGTCCAGGAAGAGGTGAACCTGCTGCGACAGGACGTGCGAACGATCGCAGAGCGCACTGAGGCACTGGAAAAGGAGTTGACCCCAAACACGGAGGCGTGTGCTGCACATGCTAAAGAGCTGCATGCTCTAGTGCAGCGAGTTAGCAACCTGGAGGATAGAGCGGAGCAAGCGGAAGGGCGCGCCAGACGCAACAACATTCGTATAGTGGGTGTACCGGAAGGGATTGAAGGACCGAACCCCACGGAATACTTCGAAACCATGCTCTTGCAGGAGATAACTGGCGGGGAGCTGACCCAGGGGTTTGCGGTAGAAAGGGCACATAGGGCCCTGACCAGGAGACCGGCCCCGGTGCCCCCCCCGCGGCCGCTGATCGCGAAGATCTTGAATTATCGTGACCGCGAGAAGATTCTTGAATTTTTCCGGAAAGGAGGAACGATAGAAAGGGGGTCAGCGAAAATAACGGCGTACCCAGACTACACGCTCCTAGTGCAGCGGAATCGAATGAACTTCGGAGCGGTAAAGAGGAGGCTCAGAGAAGCAGGCCACCGCTACATGTTGCTCTATCCCGCCAGGTTGAAGGTGTTTTACAAGAACAAATCCCTTTTCTTCGAGACCCCTACTGAGGCGATGGATTGGCTGGATTTGCAGGGCCAACTTCAAGAACCGGATGCCCAGAAGGAAGCGGCCGAAGATAAGTAGCATGTCACAAGAGCACCCTAAGTGCCATAGTTATGACACTGGGACTGGAATATAGAATGATATTGTGCTTGTGGGAGGGAAGCCATGGTATTTGCCGGCGGGTCCCGTTGGACGCGCCTCTCCTAACATAGATGACAGAGTTCCTGGGAAGCGCCCTCTGACCCCAATAGTAGTTCATTTAGTTAGGTCACCGTTAGATTGGTGACGCCCTACGGGGTCCTTGTTCTCGGATACGGGACAGGTCCAGAAGTGGGTAGGCCTGAGATCCAGGGATGGAGCTGGGCAACTGTTGGGGGTTGGTAGGGAGGGGGGAGGGAGGGAGTTGTGTGCTGTGGGGTGGATTTGGGGGATGGGGGAAGGGGATTCTGTTTGTAACTCTTCGGGAAAGAGCCGGAAAACTAATTAGTAATGGGAGCATCGGGAGAAAGGTTGGGATGGGAACAGCCAGAACAGATGGCGTCGGGTAATCTCAAAGTTGTGACCTGGAATGTACGGGGCCTCAACAGCTACCTGAAACGAAATAAAGTGATGCTGTATTTAAAGAGAATGCGCATAGATATAGCCCTGCTGCAGGAGACACACCTTACTAGGGAGAAGCAGGAGATGGTTAAGAAGAAATGGAAGGGCACTGTGGTAGGGGCTGCGTATTCGGCGTATGCTAGAGGGGTCATCACGTGGGTGGCGCCGCATGTGCCGTTCCAGGTGCTTGGCTCCACGGAAGACTCGGAGGGTAGGATGGTGGTGGTGACGGGCCTCTTGGAAAACAGAGAAGTGCATATTGTAAACGTGTATGCCCCCAATAACGATACGGCAGCTTACTTTACGACTCTTTACAGTAAACTAGGGCCCCTGGCAGGGAGTACGGTAGTATGGGGGGGGGACTTTAATTGCACTCTGAATCCCAGGATGGACAGATCAATGGACAGGGCAGGAAAAACGGCGCCGGCGGCCAGAGCGCTGGGAACATTATTGAAAGACCTAAGCCTAGAGGATGTATGGAGGAGGATGCACCCAGAGGATAGGCAATATTCACACTACGCGGAGCCACATAATTTGCACACCAGGCTAGATTACATATTTGTAACGGCCGAGATAGTGGGAGACATAGTGGGAGCGGAATATAGGGCCCGAGTATTATCTGACCACTCACCCTTGGTAGTGGAGTGGAGACACCAACCCCCAAGACCGCGGATCCCAACATGGAGGCTCAGGACCGAGGCGCTGCAGGACGAGGGGTTCCGGTAGGGCCTACGGGATGCCATTGAAGAATATTTTGATATAAACACGGGTAGTGTACGTTCTGTGGGCACTCTGTGGGAAGCGTTCAAAGTGGTGGTGCGCGGGCTGGCCATTTCTAAGGCTAAAGGGCTCCAGGGGGGTATAGAAAGGGAACTCCAAGTAGTGGAAAGGGAGCTGGAGGAGCTCACGCGTTGTGAAAACACCGCCCACGACAACAGAACTAGGACAAAAGAATTACAGGCTACCTGCAGTGAACTCTGGGACAGGCTGTGCAGACTTAATCACAGGAAATATACGGAGAGGATACATGCAGGAGGCGACAAGCCGGGCAGATTGCTAGCCTGGCTGTATAAGAGTGAGACCCCCCGCTCGGTGATCAGTGAGGTCAAGGATGAGGGAGGTTGCATGTGCAACACCCAAGAGGAGGTAAACAAGCAGTTCCATAAGTTTTATAGACACCTGTACAAGGACACAGGGGAGGATATGTGTCAAGTCATACTTGACACACTGGAGGACATAGAGTTGCCCACCCTGGATGACCTAGAACACGCAGAATTAGACGCACCTGTCACCTCAGATGAGCTGGAGGTGGTGATCCAGAATCTGCCCACATGCAAGGCACCTGGTTCAGACGGATTGCCTAGTGAGTTCTACAAAACATATAAGCAGGAGCTAATCCAACCACTGCTTGCCACTTTCAACGAGGCCTACGAGCAGGGGGAACTCCCGTTGTCCCTCCGCGAGGCCGTGATCATCCCACTCTTCAAACCAGGAAAGCCGGCCGAGGAGTGCGGGTCTTATAGACCATTGTCCATGCTCAACCAGGACAGCAAAATACTCACTGCGGTGCTGGCCAACAGGTTGAAGAGGGTGATTGGGAAGCTGATACACCCAGACCAGACAGGTTATGTCCCGGGCAGAAACATTACAGATAACCATAGGAGGCTACACCATATTATTGACCAAACTGAAGGGGATTCGGGCGAGCTAGCCATAGTGTCACTAGACGCAGTTAAGGCTTTTGATGGTAAGATGGCCCTGGTTGAAAGCGGTTCTGAAGGGATATGGAATGGGACCTGGATACCTCAGGTGGGTCCAGCTGCTCTACAGCGCCCCGCTGGTGAGAGTCAAAACAGGGTACACAATCTCAGACACCTGGCAACTTAGTAGAGGGACCAGGCAGGGGTGCCCCTGGTCGCCCATGCTATATATACTAGCATTAGAGCCGTTGGCAATATGCCTGCGTCATCAATACAGGGAGGTGGGCATAAGTACGGGTAGCGGTAGGCACCTGATATCACTATATGCGGATGACATGCTTCTTTACTTGCGTTATCCGGAGGAAAATCTGCAGTACGTGTTAGAGGTAATGGAACGATATGCCGCCCTTTCTGGTATATCGGTGAATCTCGGAAAGTCCAGTCTCTTTCCTCTTGGCAGATACAGGAGTGTCCCGTTGCAGAGGTTGCCTATCCTACCGATTCCATGGCAGACGGAGACATTCAGGTATCTGGGATTAAACATCTACCACAAAATAGAGGCAGAATACAAACATAATACGGAAAGAGCGGTAGAAGGGATTAAGAATAGCATGGTGTTTTGGGCCAGACTGCCCCTGACCATAATGGGGAGAGTGGTCTTGCTCAAGATGGTGGTCTTGCCTAGACTTTTGCACTTTTTTGTGAACGTCACGTTTTTGATACCAAGAAGCCTATTCGTAAAACTACATAGCATGTGCAGGGGTTTTCTATGGGGAAACTCCAGGAACAGGGTGGCCCTGTGGAAGCTCCAGAACCCGTATGACAAGGGGGGGCATAGGCCTGCCAAATTTTGAGCTCTACTACCTGGCGGGGCAGCTGCTGTATGTGGCTAGGTGGCTTTCAGCGGAAGACTCGGCAGAGGTGCGGCTTCTGCATGGAGATTCAGCCCCATACTTCCTGCAGGAGGTGGTGTGGTTGCGCAGGGATAAAATGGTGGGCAGGGGGCGGCTGTTGAGGCTGGGCTGGGAGATCTGGCAAAGGACTCGGAGGATGATGGGAGAACAGGAGCCGTACTCCCGGCAGGCCCCGCTGGTGGCTCTGTGCGGTAACGACTCTCAGCTATTCGAATCAGTCCGAAGATACTGGGAGCAGGTAGGCCTGGCCACCCTCGGAGACATATGGCAGGATGGCGAGGCACTAGACTTCCAGAGGTTGCAGGAAGAGACAGGGGTGCATGAAGGCCAATATATAACTTACGCTAGGCTTGTTAAAAAGACTAGAAAAAGATGGCCCGAGACAGTGCTAGCGGAGGACCCTGAGGCCTCCCTGGAAACCATGTATGATGTGTCAGAGGGCAGGCACGAAATCGCGAGGATATATGAACTCTTACGGGTGAGGGCGGGGAAGGAGTTGCTCCAACTAAGACAGGATTGGGAAGAGGAGGTGGGAGGACCTATGATGGATGGGCAATGGGAGTGGGCACAGAGATACCATAAAAAGGTGTCTCGAAATGCTAGATTCCAACAACTTCAGCTGTACGTTACTCACAGGGCCTACCTGACCCCTGGGAAGATTGCAAAGTTTGGGGGACTAGCCACGCAGCAATGCCCCAGGTGTGGGGAGGTGGACGCAGGGCTGCTACATATGTTCTGGGCTTGCCCGGAAGTGCTCAAGTTTTGGTATGAGGTCAAAACGAAGCTGGCTGGCGGGGGAGTGGTGCTGGATGTGGAATCGGCTTGGTCATGCATGCTAGGGCTTTTTCCTAGACCCAGGCACTCCAAACACATAAGCAAGATGAAGGACCTGGCTTATGTTCTGGCCAAGCGCAGGATTGCAATGGGCTGCAAGGCGGCCCATCGACCCAGGGTGGAGCTATGGTGGGCAGACCTCTTGAAATGGGCGGAAGCTGAATCTGTTGTCTGGTTTGAAGCGGTTACCAGAGGGGGCGAGGAGGAAGTGGGGCCCCTGCTGGCCTGGTGGCAACTGGTGACCTCTATAGCTAATTCCTGCCAGGGTAACAACGAAACAGAAGATTCGGGCAATGACCGTTTAAGTACTGTACTACCTGATAACGCTCCAGTAGAAGACATGGGAGATTTGGCTCTAGGTTAAGGGGGGGGTGATTTGGGGAGTTCTAATGGAAACTAAATGGTACAATGATGTTTTTTGTATATTGAAACAGTTGAAATGTGTGTTTTGTTTGGTTTTGAAAATTGAATAAAAATAATTAAAAAAATAACTACACAGCCTCTATCGTGGCTGTGTAATATATATATATATATATATATATATATATATATATATATATATATATATATATGTTTATATATATATATTACACAGCCACGATAGTGGCTGTGTAGTTATAGTTAAGTTGCTGTTTCCATAGGAAGAGCGCTTTTTGGGCGGCCTATAACTCCGCTCCGCCTAGACGAATCCCAAACTTTGCAAAAACAGTATATGGTCCACTCTGAATTTTTTCTCAAGGTTTGGTGAGGTTTGGTCCAAGGGGGGAAAAGTTATAGGGGGGGTCCCAAAACGTCTTTTTCCCCTGAATGGGGAAAACTTTGGCGCACGGCTACAGGTCAAACCGCTGGACGGATTTTCACCAAATCTGCGGCAGGTACAGGGGCTTGATCCAGAAAGCGTGCTTTTGTAAATTTGGTGACCTTCCGTGCAGTACATTTCATAAAAATGACCAAAAAGTAGGTCTGAAAAAATTAGTGATATCTATGTCCGCTTTGCGGTCACACTTCCCTGTTCGGTCCACGGAGAAGATACCGATTGGCTAAGGGGCTGGCGTCATGACCGCGGACACACAACGTCTCTGGTAATTGGCTGCAGCGAGACGTGTTCTGCGTCAGATTGTTTGGATGCGCTCGACATCTTGGATCCATCGATAGCGGAGTGACAACCAGCGCAAACATGCTATATTTATAAACTCTTTTGCTGTGTCATAGAACGTTGGGAAAGGTTCAGACAGTAAGACATGGGTGATCAATGCATTTGTTCTGACGGTTGGTCTTCATGATGTATTTTCTATGGCCACTTTGTACGCACAGAAAATAAGGGGTCCAATAACGGTAGTATTTCAGTCCATGCAGTGAACAGGCAACTTGTAACTGTTGTAAGGACACGCGTGGTGTTAGCGACCATTGAAATTGACAACATCAGTAATTGCATTACTTTTTCCTATGGGTATTGTATTCATTAGTACGCCGCCATGGGTGTGACATGCTACAGTGGTTGTGGCCAGGGCTTAGAGTCTTGGATGCATGGCCATCGGCCGAAGGCCGAAGGCCTTACTTCCAAGACTGTAGGCCCTGGCCACAACCACTGCAGCATGTCACACCCATGAATACACCCGTGGTATTGCGTATCGATTGCCTAGTTGTGGGGAGTGTGTACACTCTTGGGTGCATGGCCAAAGGCCATGCACCCAATTCCTTTAAGTTTCAGCTTTGCAACCATACTCCGAAGGCCATGCACCCAAGAACAGGGTTATAAGCACTGGACGTCGAAGCCACTGCACACCTATCCCATGTAATATCTATGGACATACAGCTAGGAGTGCAGCCTCTGGCCAGAAGCACTGAAGGATACCACACCTATAGAAAAACCCCAACTACCACACATCACATCACCTCTTCACTTACAAGCCAACATGGGTTTTATCTAGTGCGGTGGTTGTGGCCAAGATGTATACTTTTGGGTGCATGGTTGCAGGCTGTATGCCATACACTCAAGCATGTACACACTGCCCACAACCACTGCAGCTTATCACATGTATACTTCACATCCACACAATCGATTATGTATCTGGCAGGTGTGGCCAGCTCCCAGAGTTTTGGGTACAAATTCAGTACATGCTACATTTACAATGTTTCTTCCTATGGGTGTGCTACTGATTTTTAAGCAACCATGGGTGTAATATGCTGCGGTGATTGTGGCCAGGGCCTACAGTCGTAGGTGCATGGCCGTAGGCCATAGGCCGGACGCCATACTTACAAGACTGTAGGCCTTGGCCACAGCCACCCCAGCATGTCACAGCAATGGGTACACCTGTAGTATTCATTATTGATCAGATGGTTGTGGGGAATGTGTACAGTCTAGGCTACATGGCCAAAGGCCATGCACCCAAGAAGAAACTTCTAAGCACTGGAGTTATAAGCCGCTTCACATCCATATATTGAAACGTATGGATATACACCTAAGATTTTAGGCCCTGCCCACAACCACTGCAGCATTTCACAGCTACAGAGACACCCCTAGTATTGAACATCACTCAAGTGGCTGTGGGGAGGTTCTGCAGTCCTATGTGCATGGCCGCAGGCCATGCACCCAACAGCACAGTTATATGTAGTGTACTTACAAGGCACAATGGGTGTGATATGGTGTGGTAGTGCATCACACAGGCGGCTGTGGGGAGGGGCTGCAGTTATGGGTGCATGGCCGAAGGCCATGCCCTCAAAAGCACATTTGTACGTAGTGTTTTTATATGCCATATGGTGTGGTAGTAGTGGCCAGGATGTAGAGTATTTGAACAAAGTAATAGGCACTGCAGTTGTAAGCACCTATGGATTGTATATACTGTATACCCATTCATTGATAAATCTATGGCCTCACACTCACATCTGTAGCCTGTGGCTACAAACTACTGCAGCATATCACAGCTATAGGTACACTTGTACTATGCAACATCATTATGATGGTTGTGGGGAGGGTGCAGCGTTTTGGAAGAATGGGCAAAGGCCATGCTCCGACAACCAAGTTTGTACGTAGTGAAATTACAAGGCACAATGCTTCCGATATGCTGTGGTGTTTCTGCCCCGGACCCAGAGAGTTGCCTGCATGCCCAAAGGCCATGCACCTAAGACTGAAGTCATAAGCAGTGGGGTTATAAGTGAATATGGGTGTGGTGTAAGCTGCATGGCTACAGACGTTGGTCCCAAGAGTTAACTTAAAAGTAGTTAATTTACAAGGACCATGGTTTTGATATGAAGCGATGGTTGTGGGTAGGAACTACTCTTTGTACCTTGGTCGTAAGGCGTAGGTGGGAGGTTACACAACCAAGATGCAAGGGCAAGCCTACAGCCACAGCAGCATATTGCTAACATAGATTTGACCTGTAGGTTTGCATGTGTACAAAATGACTGCTAATATACTTACGCCTTACTTTGTTCAGAATCCATATATGTTTAAAATGCCTTTAGTACTTGGCGGAAGTATCCTTTCTTAATGTCTGTGATACAAGAAAAAGATATGGTAGTCTTTGCATTTTATGAAAAGTTACTACATTGCATAATAGACAGTTAACTTTTTTTTTTACCCTCATATTTAGTTTTCAAACTAGTGTACTGTGCATTCCGCTCAGTTTCTGTGTTTGCTTTTCTAATCCTTGGGTCTGGGTAAAATAAAATCCTTGTCGGATTAAAAAAAAACTTTATTTGCTATGGTAATAACTACTTCCTTGTTTCCTTTGAGTGCTTCCTTCTTCTTTCTGATTAATGTTATGTTTGTTGCCTTGCAGCTGATTTTTAACAACAGTTAGATACCTGTAGGCGTATTCTAACTGTGCATTTGTTCTTACAGATCTGTGATATTCATTTATTTGTGTCGTTGTTATATCCTCTTGGGCACTTAGATACCTGTAGGTGTATTCTAATTGTTTGTAGTCTATCACATAATTTTTTGGTAATCTTGAAGTACACATTATTTATAAAATTTTGGCTTTAAGAAGATTAAATACGCATTTGTAAGATTAGCTTGCAATCTCTGCTTTAGAGTAATGGTGCTATCATTATATTTGAACCATCCACATTTCTTTTTAATGTATGCAATGTAGTGACCTGCATTGGTTGTAGCTCCTGTATGGTAGATACTACCTATTGTTGTAAAGGTTTTCTTTCCAAGTGACACTTGACCGTGTGTGAATCCAGTCAGTTTGCAGTTGTTTTTGGTACCATCTGCATTATAATGTAGAAGCATAAGTATTATATAGGCACTATGTGATTGTATCAGTATGGTGGAGCGATTGTCTGAATTGCAAATAGTACATAATCTGCCATGGTTTGCATTCTGTACAAGTTGCTGAAATGGAATATATTCACAATTAGGTATGTAAACATACACAAATCGCTCATTTGGGTATTGTTCCTGTATCACATTGCTACAGAGAGTGCATGTATGTTTTCACATGTATGAAATCTGGAAGATTTAATTTACAGGTATGCTTTTGCTTTCCAATACTAGTAGTAAGTACATTAGAAATTCTTGTGGATCTTCTTGTGAGTTTATAGTGAATCTCACCATTCTAGCACAGTGGTCCAATTCTTGCCTTATTCCATGCACACTGTACGTGTTGTCAGGACTATTTGCTGCATTTCTATGAAGCATTAACATTTGCAAACACAATGGGGGTCATTACGAGGTTGGAGGTAACCATGGCGCTATTAGTGCCATGGCTGCCTCCAAAACCCTACCGACTCCGCCCTGGTGAATGGAGCTATTACCGCTCCATTCCAAGGTGGGTGGGGCGGTAATTCCCCATTCACTAGGGCCCTTCCCCTCCCATTTGAGCCCCCATAGGGCTCAATGGGAATGGGGAAGGCGCTAATAACGGTACCGCAAATTGCGGTATAGTTATTAGCGCCGAAGTCCCTTTGCGGGTCCCGTCCTTAACACCTGGTGAAACCAGGCGTTAAGGGAGGACCCGCAAAAGGAATTCGTAATAGGGCGGTAAGGGATTACCAGTACCGGTGCCCTTACCGGTACCGGTAATCCCTTACCGCCCAGGTCGTAATGAGGCCCAATTGGTCTGTACTGTGTGAGTAAATATTGTTAACAATTGGTGGCAATTGAAATAGAATATTCATTGCTACATTTGCATAGCAACTTACCCCAGTTTCATTTGCAAATTTAAATGTACCAGCTAGTTCTGCATCTGAGTGCATTTTTCGGAGTTTCTGTTCCTTATTTGAAGACGTACCTGGTTCACATGCCCTAATAGGTTCTTCTTTGTTTATGGTAATTGATGAAGCTTTGGCTTCTTTTGTTTTCTTTGAGGGATTTGCTGTTGGATTCTGTTGCATTTCTGTTTGGTTTAGTTTGCTTTTACCACGTTTTACTTTATCTGGAACAGGATATTGTTTCAGATAGGGTGTACAGTGAACGCAGTCTATTGTATTCCAGAATGCAAGGAATATCAGCTTTGACTTTACTTGCATCAAAGTTCATTAGCAATAGACCGTCAAGTGTACATAAGTGTGATAATGCTACGTAGCTCATGCCTTCTTTAAAGACTGTGTTTCCTATATCTATCAATGCTTTGTCTAGGGTAAGACCTTGGGATTTATGAATGGTAACTGCATAAGCAAGAGTTAGAGAAAATTGCTCTCTACGTACATACATGTCTTTGAAGAGAAGGAATCGAGCAATTGAGCACCCTATCCTTTTCACTTCTGAAAGTTTAGCAAAGCGAATATTGACAAACTGAATATTGCTATCACGTGGGTATGATCGAAAGCCAACAACTGTACCCAGTGCTCCATTAACTAGCCCTTGCTCGACATCAAGGTTACGTTTAAGCATTACTCTACAATTTAAGGATAATTTTAATATTTTTTCCAACCCAGCTGTGTTGGAGATTCAATTTTCTAAACTATTTAGTCTTGTTGTGGCTTGCTCACACATGGGTACTGTCATACCATGTACGGCTAGTTTGTCTGTAGCTCTAATTTCCATTATTGGTTGCATTTCTTTATTTAAAATTGTTTCATTGAATTTGAAACAGCTTGGAAGAGTTGGCATTAAGGCCATACAATTAACATTTATGTGCGCTAATTGTTCCATAACATCAGTTGCACATGCATTATCGCCATAAAGTGCATACAGGTGCCGGTTTTTCAATACTACTTGTGCTTCTTGCGATAGTACACCAACTCTAATACTTTTTAAGATGTTGGCATAAGTGAGATCTGCAGATTGCTGCATGTTCTCTGTTAATTCTCTGTATTGGAAATGTTGCCAAAGGTTGACATTTCCTATGCTGACAACAGTTTTACGGCACAGTTTGTGGCCTAAGGTTTCAAAAATAGGTTCACCTTTCACTGGTGTCAATTGCAGAAGATATGATATGATAGCTTATTTTGTAACGCGCTTAATACCCAGAGGTTTCTAAGCGCGGACCCAGGGATCGAACCTGTGTAGCTCCGTGTCGACTTGTTTCCAAGGCAAGCACGTTGCTGTTGAGCTATCCTCCCGAGACCAGAACTCGATAATGTGTTTCCCTGCAAACAGTTCTTCGTTGTTATTTTTAAGTACTTCCTGCAATCTGAGGTGAATCAAAGCCAACATTAGGTTGGAGACAATGCTCACTTCATCTATTAGTAGCATTTTCATTTATTTCAATACACTGCGTACTTCCATTGCAGCTTCTGCAGAAAGTTTGTAATAGTCTAATTTGTTTTGATGCTCTACTGGAAACAGTAGTAAACGGTGTAAAGTGACACCGCCTATGTTGTAGGCAGCTAAACCTGTGGGGGCCATAACAACAGCTGACAGTTTGTTGTTTGTCAATTGTTGAAGAAGCTTGCTGATGATTTTGATCAAGAATGTTTTTCCTGATCCAGCTTCACCACTCACGTACAGCAGTATAGGTTTGTAATTTTGGCAGTTACATTCTTTATTTTCGTGTTGTACACCATGTACAATTTGTTTTGTTACGTCTTCACAAATGGTGCGCTGATCTTTGTTAAGTTTTGCTTGTTGTACAGTTAAGTCTTCTGTATCTTCTTGATACGGATACATGGTGTTTTCTAATTCTGCCATAGCTACTTTTGCCTCATTTGCTATTAGTGGTTGTCCTAGCGGTTTTTGACTTCCTGTTACAGAAGGTTTACTACTGTCGGAAGAGTCCTTATCTAGTTGGGCCTGAAGTTCTTCTTCCTGTTGCTGCTCATTGTGTAACATTGTTTTGTACTGCGTAAAGTTCACATCGGTGATAGCGCTTTCATGTGCTTTGAAAGCATCTTCATAGCAGTCATAGTTATCTACTATGGGCCTCATTACGACCCAGGCGGTAAGTTACCGCCTGGGCCGTGACTTTACCACCATGGCGTAAACTACGTTTACGCCATGGTGGTTGGCGGACTTGCCGCCCCATTCCGAGGTTGGCGGGGCGGTAAGTCCCCAATCCCCATTTACCCTTCCCCATTCCCATTTTTGCCCCATAGGGCATAATGGGAGTGGGGAAGGCGTTAATTACGCCACCGTAAATTACGGTGGCGTAATTAACTCCATGGTCCCTTAGCGCCATGGATTTTAACACCTGCTGAAAGCAGGTGTTAAAAGCGCCATGGCGCTAAGGGACCTCGTAATTGGCGGTAAGGGGTCGGCGCAGCTAACGCTGGCGTAAACCCCTTACCGCCAGGGTCGTAATGAGGCCCTATGTCTTCCTCTTTTCGCCATGGTTTAAAAAGTTGTAACAGACATGTAATATAGTTCTTTCTGTTGAGGAGTTTTTAATAACAATTTTACATGATTAATTAAGCTTTGTTTGGTAAGTTTCACTAAGCTCCCTTCACAATCGGTCACTCTATATCTACGTTTTGCTTTCATTGGGTTTTAATTATTTTTGTATGCAAGGTTTTGAGCTATGTGGTATCGACACATGCTTTCCAAAGTGCTACTCCTGTTCGGATAGTATGTGTCCAGTAAATTGTTTTTTAGAATGTCTTGGCTGTTGGGATCATTTCTGGCAATTGTTTCGATGTCCTCATATGATTTCAGCACTCTTTTCCTAGATTTAGCAGGACCAAGACTTAGCCATACTATGTTGTCTGATTTTCCATAAAAAGCAGTACCGGTTAAATGATCTGCTGCTTCATAGGCACCACATTCTCCATGAGAGAGCATTTTTATGCCTAGGCTGTGCAATTTCTGTGATAGTGTTTTGTCTGATGCTAGGTCATCCCAGAAGTCTTGAAGCTCTGTTTTTTCTACTTTTGTTAAGTAGGCTGTAACATATCGTGCAACAGGAGAATTGTCTGCAATGTACTGCACATCTATGTTTGCATTCCATAAGAGGGCAATGATTGCATTGTAATCATTGATATATTTTGATTCTTCTGTTCTTTTTATGTAATACGTGTTCTTAGGTGATTTACCTTTAACACTATGTCGAACTGAAGACATGAAGTTGTTTACTTCACCTGTTTCTGTAACTGGTCTAGGGAAACCAAAGCTTTTGGATAAACTGCAAATCAGTGCTATCACTGCTGTGACCAATTTAGGTGCACCTTTGATCCATAACAGCATGTGAATATGTGGTGCTCCTCTCGCTTGATATTATTTTCTCCAAAAGAAGTGTTGCACTTCTCCAAGGGGAGGAACAGTTTTATTGCAAACAAATTGCAGCATGGCAATGAAACAATGATGGAAATATCTTGACATATTATCTGGATCTAGAGAGCAAAGTTCTCCAGGTGTCAATATATCTATGTTGTTTTTGTTGCTGTTTGCTATGTGTAGGAACTCATGTAAATCTCCCCATGCATTTTTTGCACAACTTAGTGTAACAAACCAAGTCGGTGGTCCAAGGTTTCTGATCATACAACGCACGTCTCCATGCCATCGGGACCAGTATTCCTTTGTACCACGCATGTTTGCAAACAAATGTGTTATACTTGATTGTAAAACCTCATCTTTTTCCTGTACCTTTTGTATTAACTGCGTAGCTGACATATTTTGAAGTAGGTTCCAGATTTCAAAATGTGTGCAACTCCGTAACATAGCGTTGCTAATTCACTTTCATAGAGTAAGTGGAATATGTATTCCACATTTTGTCTAAATCTGGGATCTTGCGAATACATTCGTAATGAGCGGTATTCTGATGCCCCAATCTGAGTGGGTCTATCATCTTATCTTCCACCTTTGCCAGTAGGAAATAGCAGTGGAAAAGCACGTGCTTCTATACTTTTTTCCCATATACTCATTGGTGAACCTTTGGTTTGTCGCATTTGGTAAGTTTCTAGTGCATCATCTATGCTTTCACTGGAATGCAATGGATGAATTGTGTACTGGTCCAAAAGAGTGGATACTCTAGCAGGATCCAGAAGTTTGAATTGTCCAGTTTCTGATGGCTCTTGAATTATTTCAGTTGTTTCCCTTAAGCGTTCTTCAATATTTATTTCCTTGTAGTACTCGTTATTGTCTTTTAAATATTGCAATTCTTGTCTAACTTTATGTAAATCCACCAGTTCTTGCCAAATTTTGTTGTCTTTTGTTGGTACACTATTTACCAAGACTATCAAAGAATGCTCTATTGAACATTGCACTCTTAGAGTGTGTACATTTTCCGTTAGATCTAATGGCAAATGAACTACTTTGCCACGAATGCCTTTCACCAATTCAGAGGGAGGTAATTTTGCTGTTTTTGGATGAAGGTGTATAATTGCTTGAAATGGGTGAACTGTTTGAATTATGATTGTTACACATTATGGGAGGTGGTCACTATGGGCTCGCAATCGGTTGTGTGGTACCCTGCTCTACGCAACTCCCGAGAATCCTTTTCATGATGACTCCCGTTCTGAAAGTAGCGGTCTAGACTCTTCATGTTTCTCCCAGACGTTCTGGCATGCTCACGTGATCCTTTATCAAACACGGAAGCCGGCAACTCCTCGCGTCGCTTCTGTTTCAACATACGCTCCGTGAGTTCGCCTCTAGGGATATCTTATCTCTGCTCCTTCCATTTTTGACTTTCGATTTACCCTGAATCTTTTTGTCTCTCAAGCTTTCATCCCCAGATTCTTGCTTCCATTCTGGTCTCACCATCTCTCGGGAGTTCTCCTCACGCTCAAATATCCATCGGCGTCACGATTACGCCAACTCTGCTTTCATCCGTGATGGAACACCCAATAGCTGTAAGTGACACAAACTCAGAATTACTTTCCACCTCTTTCAATTCAGATTCTGACCCAAGGATTGTTTCTTTTAGAGTTCCCAGCTCCCGATCTCTTCTCCTTCGAAGCCCTAAAACATTCATCCTCTCCTTCACTTTGCTGGTGAGAACCCTTAACAGTGCCATTTCATTTCCATTTCCCATTCCTTACTTTACGCTACTACTCTGATCATATTCCTTTCGTTCATCCAGACGAAGCCTTCCTGCCCACAGCCACTCGTAGAAGACATTCATCAACCACCCGGATCCACAACATTTCCAGATTCGACCAGGGTTTTCTTCCCCATCGAGGGTTTCCCTGGCTACCCTGTTCTCTCCCCTGGTTATTTCCACTCCGGGTCGGAGAGGACAGGGCTGTCCTAGGGTAGCTTTCACAGCTGCACTTGGTTGTTTCCTGATGGTCTACTCGATCGGTCAAGGTGAGATTATTCTCATTTTAATAATCATTGCGGAAAACAGTTTCGACATCTTGTCTTACGTCCAGTTATAATAGTAAGCGACGCCATATATTGACAGACAAAGACCATTATGGAACAACAAATGCAGCAACTCATGGCCGCTATGCAGGCCATGTCTTTAGAGGTACAATCACTTAAGCAAGACAATATACAGTTAAGACAACAGGTTGCTAGAGCATTTTCCGATACTCCTCCGTCCACATTACATCTGATAATGTATGATGGCGACCCTTACAAGCTCAAAGAATTCCTTGATAGCTGTTCTGTCCAGTTTACACTCAAACCTTGTTTCTTCCCAACGGACAAAGATAAGGTGGGGTTTGTGATTTCTCACTTATCTGGACCCGCATTGGCTTGGGCCACGCCCTTGGTTACCTCAAACAATGTAATCCTTGATTCATATACTGCTTTCTCTAACAGCCTAAGATCCATGTTTGGGAGAAAAGAAATCACTGTATCCTCTCAGGAAAGACTTCTTGACCTAAAACAGAGTGGAAAGGACCTATTAGGGTATATAACCCAATTTAAACAGTTATCGTCTGAATTAGGATGGCCGGATGAGGGTCTTCTAACTCTTTTTCGTAGGGGATTAACAGACAAGCTGAAAGACAAGATTTCTAAAGTTCCTCGCCCAGCCAATTTAGCAGACATGATTACACTAACCATGCAAATTGAGTACCGGTTGCAGGAACGATCCTATGAACGGAAAAAGAGCAAAAGTACCCGATCCTTTAGTGAATATTATCCGACAGGAAATAAATCACACGTCCAAAATGAAGAGCCCATGCAGATTGGAGCTGTGAGGGGACCATTGTCCGCCTCTGAAAGAGAAAGAAGAAGAACCGGAGGACTGTGTATGTATTGTGGTTCTTCACTTCATGTATTGAAGGATTGTCACTTGGTTCCTCCACGACGTACCCCAAATCCTAAATTGGGAAACTTCAAAGCCCTACCCCAAGGGGAAGGACGGTAGTGGCTCCGAATCCTATTTCCCCATATCGAATGGGAATGTCGCTTGACACTGCGACTTGCCAAACCATGGTGGTGGTATCTCTATCTATGATTCTTTCTGAACGAGTGTTGGCGGGCATACCAGCCTTGATTGACTGCGGAGCCGCTGGCAATTTTCTGGACAATGATTGGGCCAATAAGCACAAGATACAACTTGTTTCCAAATCCATC